>NC_061077.1:13626428-13709271 GCF_021917145.1 Hypomesus transpacificus
GTTTATTTTTTGTATTATTTTTTTACCAAGACTATACCTGCCCGGAACTTACCCCATTTGTAAAGTGTGTCTTTCCAGTTTTCTGGGGATTGTGCGTCTGGTCTAGACTGGACTTTACGAGCTTGAAGAAAAACATAAGGACAATCAACAACAGTAATCAGTCAATAATTAAAGAAGGAAGCACCTAAAAATGGCCCCAAAAATACATGTACAGTGGCAGTTCCTACTGGAACTAGTTATGTTACCCAGGAGGAGTTGGGGCAGGGTACACAGTTATGGCAAGGAGAGGTGTGTATGTGTGTGTGTGGGGGGGGGGGGGCAGGGTCAAACTAGGGTGTTGTGTTTGCTGAAGGGAGGTTGGAGAAAGAAGGAGATCAAAGGGAATGTAGATAGGAGAAAATATGAAGGGGGGTGATTCGGAGGTGGGGGGGGCGGGGGGTGGCGACAGTGAAGAGTGTGAATGGAGAGTCTAATGTTGTGAACCTGGCGGTCGTGTCAGGGCAGGACCCCAGCCCGGGAGATGCCTCTGGGCTCCAGGGAGGGGGAGAGTGGTGAAGACGGGGAGGAGAGACACAAAAGCAAACAGGCTTCTTATCAGTCAGTGTGCGTTGACGTGAGTGCTGACTCATATGCAGGCCAAGTCTGTATGTGTATCCAGCTACTTAAGCTCACGTGCTCTATCACCAGGACTACCACCTTGCTCACTTAGCAAGCCTGTACGTGAACAGACCTCAACCTTTGACCTAATTTTAGTTTTTTTATATATTCTGGTCATATTGAAGTCCGGTCAAGGAGGTTCAATGTTTTACATGTTCAAAATGCAACTTTATCGACTCCAGCACTCTGACTCACCCTCTCCTCCTCCAGGCCGTGGTTAACGGAGACACACCCCCTGCTGAGGGCTTATTAGAGAACGACAGCGGTGTGGAGATGACCAATGAGAACAGCCCGCTCACTGCTGCAGAACCGCCGCCCTCCCCCTTCAGTCCCAAGCAGAATGGAGATGCTGCTTCACCTGCAGGTCAGAGACAAACACACACACACACTCTCTCTCTCACACGCTCTCAGACTCACACTCCAGTCCTGAAACGCCTAGCAGACACTCACATGGTTACACACACACTCCTGCATTCCTTAGTATCGTTTTTCACGGTGCTCTGTCTCTCAAATTCTTATCTTACTCCTACTGTCCTCCCTCGCTCTCTCACCCTCTTATTTCACTCCCTTATGTCTTTCTCTCTCTCTCTCTCTCTCTCTCTCTCTCTCTCTCTCTCTCTCTCCTCTCTCTCTCTCTCTCTCTCTCTCTCTCTCTCTCTCTCTCTCTCTCTCTCTCTCTCTCTGTTTCTGTCTCTGTCTCTGTCTCTGTCTCTCTTTCTCTCTGTCTCTGTCTCTGTCTCTCTCTTTGCCTTTCTCACGCTGTCTGCCAAATCCTAACCCACTCACCCTCACCCCTCCAGACACAGATATGAACCAATCATCTGGCAGCAGGAAAAGAAGCAGGAAGAGATCGGAGGAGAGCACCTGGGAAAGTGCTTACAGCGAGGTAAACACACACAAATACACACACATACACGCTAGGGATGGTTAACTTTTGGTACCTCACAATTCGATTCGAAAGGATTCATGGGGTCAAGAATCGATAAAAAATCGATTCACGAAAAAAAGCAATAACCTTTGTGATCGAATGTGAATCGCTAGAACACTGAATTGCGATTCAAATGTGAATCAATTTCCTCCCCACCCCTAATACACGCACACTCTTCTGGGCGAGACACATGTCACACATGCTAAACGCTAGCACCACTGTGCCCCGGCTAGTCTCTGCAGGAGAAGTGTGGAGGGGAAAGGACAGAAGAGTGTGAGTCAGGGCTAAGGGAGAGGCCTCGTCCCCGGACCATCTTCCAGGTGGGCCTGGCCCCTCACAGCAAGCCCCGCCACAGAGACAGACCACGGCAGGCCAAGCAGGACTACAGCAGGCCCCTGGTGAGGAGTACACACACACACAAAGACACACACTTACACACATTCATACATACATACATGTACATACACACTCATACAAACCCACACACATGCACACGTACATACATACACACACACTCATGTATTTACACATACACGCATACAGACACGTTAATACACACGCGTACACATACACACACATAAACACATACACGTGCACCCAGGTGAGTGTATCTTTAAGCCTGGTGAAACAGGTTTACTCGGGAGTTAGAACTCTCTGTCTCAGTTTCGGACAAGATATGACACCTCCCGTCTCCCTCCCACCCTCTCTGTCTGTCTGTGTGTCTCTGAGCCGGCATGTGACTTTATCAAGGTTCATATAGCCTCAAGAATGTTATTGTATCAGCAAGAAAAACATCTATGTGCAGTGGTGTGTGTGTGTGTCAGGTTCAGAGCCCCTTGTCCAAACACAGTCAGGTGTGATGCCAACATATGGTCGGGAAGTGTACGTGAGTGTGTAACCTCCCTCCCCCCTCTCTCTCTCCCCACCCTCCCCCAGCAGAGCCTGCCAGGCGCCCCCCCGCCCCCCCCCCTGGTCCCAGAGGTGCCCTCTCCAGAGGTGCTGGAGCAGGACTCCAAGGACTCGGCCCAGAGCTCCTCCACCTCCCTCACCTCCTCCTCAGACACCTCCTGCCAGGCGGAGTACAAGGTGAGAGAGGGGGTGGGGGTGGGGAGACGAGGGAGGAGAGAAGGGAAGGGAGAGTTGAGGAGGGAGAGCGATGAGGAAGGAGAAAGGGGGACTTGAGGAAGGTGAATGAGAGAGTGTGAGAGGGGGAAGGAGAGAGAGAGATTGGGTAGGAGAGTCCTGTCTGTGTGCCTGCCTGTCTGTCTCTCTGTCTGTCTCAACTCCAGTCCTCTCTGTCTGTCTATATGCCAGTCTATTTGTTACCCTGTCTGTCTGCCTGTCTGTGTGTCAGCACCCAAGCTGTCCAGCTGCCCCTTTGGTTAGAGCAGGTCTACAACATGCTGCAGGAGTGTGTGTTGTACAGGTTTGCTCTTTAAACAGGAGCAGGTGGCTATTATCCCACGGCTAAGTTAACTCTTTTAACTCTCTGTTGGTTAGTGGTAGCTGATTTAAACTGTTTTCTATTTTTAGTTAATCTTATATTTTTATTTTGTTTTTTTTGTTGCTTGTTTTTTCTACAGGTACACTTGCACTTACAGATTCATGTTGTTTCAATTGAAACTTGCTAACTACGTGCTCTTATGGTTTTTCCCTTTGGCACTTATTTTTTGGTTGTTCACAATGTGTGCTTGTTTTGGCTACCCGCAATGCTTTGGGGCTATCTTGTTGTTATTATCAGTGACCTATGCACTTTGTAAAGCTCTCTCTTGGAAGTCGCTTTGGATAAAAGCGTCTGCTAAATGAATAAATGTAATGTAATGTAACTCTTGGTATCGTGTGGTTACAGCTATCTGACCTCATCTGAACCTGCCGGATGTCTTTGTCTTTGTGTTTGATGGGGATGTGAGGTGGTTATTCACCTGTGCAAGGGACCCCCTGAAATTCCCCAAACCCATAAAAAGCTGCAATAATCATACAAATTTACTGTGTGATATAAATGGACTGTTCCAAGCAGGTTTATAGAAAGGAGGACGAGAACACCATTCACTCACTCTTTCTTTTTTTTGCCCGTCTCTTCCCCCCACCCCTCTTTTCCTTCCACCACCTCCCTCCCTCTCCCTCCCTCTCCCCGTCTCCCACCCAACCCCCTCCTCCCCCAGGACAACAAGGGTTTCGGGGTGGGGGAGCTGGTTTGGGGTAAGATCAAGGGCTTCTCCTGGTGGCCGGGCATGGTGGTGACCTGGAGGGCTACAGGGAAGCGCCGGGCCACCCACGGCATGCGCTGGCTACAGTGGTTTGGAGACGGCAAGTTCTCAGAGGTGAGTACCGTCGCTCTCAGTGGATCATAAGGTCTCTGTCACTCTCTCTCTTTCTCTCTCTTTCTCTCTCTCTCGCCCTCTCTTTCCGTCCTTTTGACATCCGTTCGTCTCCTGCAGGTGTCGGCCGACAAGCTGGATTCCATCACGGCCTTCTCCAAGTTCTTTAACCAGGCATCCTACACCAAGCTGGCTTCCTACCGCAGGGCCATCTTCCAGGCACTCAGGGTGAGGAGGAGGGGGGGTGGAGGGGAAGGGAGGTTTATTAGGACTGCGTATGTTGTTCCACAGGTTTTCAAAATAATTATTACGTTAATAATTTGTGACACAGATCTACGCTGGTCGGACTAGGACTAGTTAGCTCTGATTCAAACTGATACCTCCGGTTAGGGCTGGTCCTCATCCTCAACACGCGCCTTTTTCAGTCCGGGAAAATACTTTTCAATACTCATCTGGATTGAAGCAACATGCAGTGTAAGAGTAAAAAAATGACATAACATTATTTATCATAAGTATTTTGATTCGCAGCTACTACATATAGGCCCTCATGTACGTACATTTGCAAACGTAGCATTATCAGCGCCATGGCCAACCCGCAGAAAGCGCACGCTGTGATACTTCAGCTTACGTCGTATTTACCAAACCTGCAGATGGCTGAGTGGTAAGGGAATCTGGCTATTAATCAGAAGGTTGCCGGTTCGATTTCTGGCTGTACAAAATGATGTTGTGTCCTTGGGCAAGGCACTTCACCCTACTTGTCTCGGAGGGAATGTCCCTGTACTAACTGTAAGTCGCTATGGATAAGAGCGTCTGCTAAATGGAAAGAAAAAAAAACGCGGAATACATCATTAGGCACACTTTACGCATCCCCTCCCATCTCTTTATGGGAAACTCCCACTTTCCCCCTGACTCTCCCGTGAATGCATATGCATGACACGTAAAAGCGCAATTTGCCATTTTCAGTTCCTCGACAGGCAGTCTGCGCTTTTACCTCAGTGCGGCCTGTTTGTACATACCTCGCCATGCTTATACGCACACATTGCGAAACAAATATGCCTGAAGTGGGCACAAAAGCGTTAGTAAATGAGCCTCATAGTGTTTTGACCTCAACAACCCAACTGCAATTTACCGCAAACTTGCGACTACTTAACTTTCTAAAGAAGGCGCAATCGCTTGTTTGGGTCAGGTGGGGACTCCAACATTAGCACACTGACAACATTGTATTTAGAATAGAAAATATTTGTATAGCTTTTTATAGCACTTTTTAATCTGTGTTAAGGTGTTCACACGATACCAACCTTTCCTGAACTTGTGAATTTTGCCAGCCGTCTCCTCTGCACTAAATAGGCCAAGCTTCCAGGGATGATTTCGTTTTCATCGAGACAGATGAGGGCTGCACGGAGCAGAGGGGCTGTGAGTGTGTGTGTATGTGAGAGAGACGCGTGAGTGACAGAGAGACCGAGGGAGAGCAGGGAAAGGAAATGCAGCTGAACGAATGCGCTGCGTGTAAAAATGAAAAAAGAATAACGAAACGCAATATGTGGTGGCCGGTGTTGATTCTGTGGCGCACCGCCACAAATGAGTCCATGTGTGGGAAACACTTGCATGTGTGTGTGTATAACGGTAAGATAACCATGTCTTGCCTGAAAGTTTAAAGAAAGGAATTCCCCTAGTGGATCTTCATCCCAGAGTTTTGTAGAAACTCCTGCATAGAGGCACCATAGGAGACGGCGTGCATCTTTTTGTTGATGCTGCCCTCCTCTCTCTCCTCCTCTTATCTCTCTCCTCCTCTCCTCCTCCTCTCTTCTCTCTCCTCCTCTCTTCTCTCTCCGCCTTTAACCTCCTCCTCTTTTCTCGCTCCTCTGCTCCTCTCTTCCCCCTCTTCTCTCTCTCTTCCTCTCTTGTCCTCGCTTCCCTTCCCCTCTTTCATACTATCCATCAGCCTGTCAATGTGGCGAGGTGTGTTTCATTACAGTTTTCCACCATTGTTTCAAACAGTCTCAAAACGAAGAAAATGGATTTTGGATTTTGAAACACTGGATTTTGATGTTTCAACACCCATTCACCCTTCCCTGATGTATGACTATGTTAAGCCTGTGTTCTGCACCTCTGTTTTGCCAACCATCTCTGGAGGAGGGGATCCCTCACTGAATTGCTCCTCCCAAGGTTCCTTAAATTCTTTCTCCTCTAGTGAGTTTTTCTGGAAGTTTTTCCTTGTCTTCCTTGAAGGTTGAGGTGACATTGCTTGTAAAAAGGGCTATACAAATACTGTACATTTGATTTGAAAATATTACAGTAACCATCACAACTTACTGTAGTACTGTCAACAAAGAAAAACTGAGTCAAAACCCTCTGGTGTGCTGGATACAGCCTTGAAAACATTCCACACCTACGTCACCACAGGCCAATTCCATTCCACAAGTGTATCACAGTGGAAAATGTTTTTAGTGAATGAGAATGTGTTTAGAGTTTTGCCAAAAGAGTGTCTGATTCGCAAATGGGTTAAGGCCACTGAACATTTGATTCAGAGAATGCGATTTAGCGTTTTAGCAATTGTGAAAAACTGTAACCCCCCCCCCCAGATGGCGAGCGTGCGGGCGGAGCAGACCTTCCCCCACTGTGAGTCGGAGGGAGCCGAGGAGCAGGTCAAGCCCATGCTGGACTGGGCCAAGGGCGGCTTCCTTCCCAAGGGCCAGGAGGGACTCAAACCCACACACAACCCTGGTGAGCTGCGGAGTAAACAATACCCAACACCACCACCCCCGCCCCATCCCAACCCCCCAGGCACACTCCCACCTTCATCACTGATTACTCACTGAAAATTCAAACAAACCGCAGCATATCATCAACTGCTGCTTGATTGACGTGTAGCTAGTATAGGTTGGGGGGTTAGTGGATAGTTTAATGGATGTTTGTTGCTGGGTGTTGCTGGTTTGTTGATAGTTAGCTGAATGTTTGTTACTCCTTGGTGGATAGTTTGTTGTGGTTTTTAGTGTATGTACTGTATGAGGTTTGTGATTGGGGTGTTTGAGTTGTGAGGCTAGAGCCAGGCTCGAGGCACAAAGCCCTGTCTGTGTACGAAATCAAAACAGTGTTAGTTTCTGTTCTGGTGTGTTTGTACATGCTTCACAGACGCACACGTCTCTCAACATGGCTTTGATACCTGACGTGAGAGGGGGGGGGGTGGGAGAGAGAGAGAGAGAGAGAGAGAGAGAGAGAGAGAGAGAGAGAGAGAGAGAGAAAAGAAGAGGAGGTAAAGGAGAGAGAGCAATGCATGCGCTCTAAACAAAACTAGCCATCCAGACCGTTTCTGTGTTTTTCAAAAGCTCATTCTGTTTGAATAAAGGTTTCACCCCTATCAGGATGTGACCTTTCCAACATGTGCCTTTAGTATTTTCCTGAGGTCTAGAAGGCACTAAAACAAAATTGACTAGTTTTACGAGTCATTTAACCTACCACCTCAATCACAGTGACTGCAAAGATGAATCAAATGGATATGTATAGCCCTTTTTACTAGCAATGTTGCAGAGGGCTTCACATATGCCCATAGAACTGCTCTTCAACCAACCTAAACCCTCGAGGAAGACAAGGAAAAACTTCCAGAAAAAGAAGAAACCTTGTAAAGAAAAGGAGGAGCAATTCAGTAAATTCAAAGACCATTTGCAGGGATTGCAATGACTGATAGCGATTAATACCATATAAAGGTAATCTAAATATATATGTGTATATGTGTTGTTAAATGTGGCTTCATTGTTCATATATTTCATTTATTCAACAGTGTTATGCTAATTTCCTTTATTGCGCTTATGATCTGTTAGCGGTTAGCCACGTCAGACACCTACTTTCCACGTCACAATTAATTTGCCCGCAAAACTCACTCTACTTTTTAGGTATCTAGGTTAGGTATCGTGAATGGTGCAGTTATATTAAACTGTCGGGCCTATTCTTGGCAGTCCCAGTGTTAACTGGTATCCCGGTAAAGGAGAGACAACAGCTGGAATGATCTGAAAGTTGGAGAAGCGGAGAGAAGTGCCGGGCTCTCAGCCAGCGAGCTCATAGCTCCAGGAGATCCAGGAGGGTTTAATTGGACATGAAAATTTGACAAGTTTTCTCTCTGGTGTGTGCTTTGACGCGGAGCTGAAGGGAACGGAATGACGTAGCGTGAGGTTCAGCCCAACGCCTCTGGTGGATCTGCAACCGGTGTAGCCGTTTGGCAAACCACCCACGAACGAACGTACGAGTATCAGTCTGTTTTTTGTCCTCCGCTCCGCTCCTCACCCTAACCCTCCTCCCTCGCCCTCCAGAGTCCAGTCCGTTGACCCAGCAGGTGTTGGACGTCAGTCTGCCTGAGTACTGCCCCCCCGCCAAGAAGCCTCGAGCCAGCTTCACCAAGCCCAACCCAGAGGAGGTCTACAGCAGAGGTCAGTCCCAGAGGGCAGGGGTGAGAGGTCACACACCGTAGAGTTTACCCAGGCCTACCTGAGATCTAACACACAACTCGGTCCTACCCCTGCATTCCACACCCAATAGAAAATGATCGAAATATGGCTTTTGGTGTAGGTGAAACCCAGGGTGGAAGTGCTTGATACATAGGTATGTTTATGCATAAATGCTTGTTCAGTAGGATCCCACGCCAGGGAGATTTCTGGAGGTCAGCTTGTGGTGTGTGGCTATGGTGTGACTCATTTCTTTGTGTTTGTGTGTGCGACGGACGCGTGTTTGGCTTGTGTTGCCCTGGTTGCTGTTGACACTGCTGGTGCTCTACATCCACAGAACTAATGGTGCATGAAGTTTTGAAGAATAAACGAAGTATTGAAGGTAAGCTGCTCCCCGACCTCCCGTTTCACAACCTCATTCACGTTCAAACCGAATCAAGCTTTATTTGCACAGCCCTGTTTACATGCTTTGCTGTTCCGGGCCATGTTCCTGTGAAACCTTGTTTGATGGGATGTTTTTCTGTCTGTTCGTGTGTTTGCGTCTCCAGAGTTTTGCCTGTCATGCGGGAAGACGAGAGTGGCAACTTTCCACCCGCTGTTTGAAGGAGGCCTCTGCCAAGCATGCAAGGTAGTACACCATAGCCCCCCCCCCCCCCCCCCCCCCCCCCCGCTTGTCCTTTCCTCTTTTCTTCTCTTGTCTCCTCTCATCTGCCATCCTCCCCTGTCTTCCCCCAAACACACAAACCCATACCCATCAGTTACACAATCTGTTTTCACATTCGTATCTTGGAGCAGTTCTCAGTACCTGGCTCTGTCTGGGGAACCAGGAAGTATGAAGTAGATCTCCTTTGTGTACCTGTGGTTTGCCATTGTCAGACACTATCATTATTGATCCTCGGGGCCTCATTTGCTAACAGGATTGCGCCCATTTCAGGCGTGAAATAGCGGGTAAAGACACACATTTACATTTATTCATTTAGCAGACGCTTTTATCCAAAGCGACTTCCAAGAGAGAGCTTTACAAAGTGCACTGCATAGGTCACTGATAATAACAACAAGATAGCCTCAAAGCATTGCGGGTAGCCAAAACAAAAAGCACACATTGTGAACAACCAAAAAATAAGTGCCAAAGGGAAGAACCATAAGAGCATGTAGTTAAGCAAAACACCGTATTTACAAGGGCAGCGCACTTGAGTAAAAACGCAGATTACCGCTGCTGGGAGGGTATAAGGGAAAAAGGGTGTGTATATTTCTAGCTCCTTTTCGCAGTACTTTTTTTTTTTTTTAGTTTTTTTTTCTCGAATCACCCATGGCGGCAGTAACATGCAGGCAATTTTCCCGTCTTTTGACGGTGCGCTAATTAACACTAATGGGCGCTGATTGCCCGACGAGGATCTGGTTTGATAAATACCACGCTATTTGCGGTTGGGCAAAGGCGCAGATTAAGCTGCGGTCGCATTGTTAGTAAATGACGCCCTCTGTGTCCCTTGGGCGTGTGCGTGTGTGTGTAGGATGTGTATCTGGAGATCTCCTACATGTATGATGATGATGGTTACCAGTCCTACTGCACAGTGTGCTGTGGAGGCCGTGAGGTTCTACTCTGTGGGAATGCCAACTGCTGCAGGTACACACACACACATAAACACACATAGACACACATAAGCTGTGTTCTACTTCATGCAGCGCCGACAGTGCTGCAGCCGGCTGACTTGAAGCTGAGAATGCCATTGGCTGCTTCAAGTCAGCGGGGCTGCAGGCAACGCCGGCGCTGCATGAAGTAGAACGCACCTATAGACAACCCTCCACACACATAGACACACAGAAAGATCCACCCACACACACACACACACACACACACAGGTACGCTCATAAAGACACCGTCCAAGTTCACCCCTGCCCCCTCCAGGTGTTTCTGTGTGGACTGTCTGGACATCCTGGTGGGCGCGGGAGCGTCTGCCAGCGCCCGGGACCTGGACCCGTGGCGCTGCTTCATGTGCCAGCCCCAGCAGGCTTACGGCACGCTCACACGCCGCCACGACTGGTGCCTCAAGCTGCAGGAGTTCTTCGTCAACGACAAAGGCCAGGAGTTTGTGAGTCGGCTTTTCGTTGGACGAAATGACGATGTTGTTCATTTTGGATTTAGTGGTTAACACTTTTACCCATAGACAGTCATTCGTTTGTCTAGTGACATGTCAACATCCCAAGTACATCCTTGTCATTGTCAGTCTGGAAGAACAAAAAGTCAAGGGTTGAATACAGTAACCATGTCCTGTGTGATGACCATATCCTATGATGTCACTTCCAGGAGAGCCCAAAGATCTACCCAGCAGTCCCAGCAGAACAGAGACGACCAATCAGAGTTCTCTCACTCTTCGACGGCATTGCGACCGGTGAGAACGTGTGTGTGTGTGTGTGGTGTATGTGTGCGGTGTGTTTTTGTGCGATGTGTGTGTTCATCTGCATTTCTTCTCATCTGTCTGTGTCTTCTCAGTCATCCTGACCTGTGTGTGTGTCCTCCAGGCTACCTGGTTCTGAGGGACCTGGGTTTCAAGGTGGACCAGTACATTGCGTCCGAGGTGTGTGAGGACTCTATCTCGGTGGGCGTGGTCCGACATGAAGGAAAGATCCAGTACGTTCATGACGTCAGGAACATCACCAAGAAGAATGTACGTTCAGAAGATCCATCCCACTCACCTGGCAGTCCTCGGTCCGCGAGGAAAACCTGGCCTTACCTTCCCTCTTTTCCTCCTCCTCGTTCTTCTCCTTCTCTTCCTCCTCCTCCTCTTCCTCTTCTGTCTTGTCCTTCTCTTTCACCTCCCCCCACCTCCTGACCTCTGTTTTCACCCGTCCTAATCTGCACCTGGACACATTAACTGGTCGACTAAATGTGTAAACATTGACTAACACACACACACACATACCGTCCAGTAACTACCCAGCTTTCATCCTCCATTATAGCCTGCGGTTCTGCCCTTGAAGTGCACACACACACACACACACACACACACATACACAGCTGCAGGAGAGGGTTGCATGCGAGGGTGCTGTGACATTGCTGGGCCCTAGAGGACAAAGAGCAGCCTCTGTAGGGCTAAATCCCCAGAGCCCATTCACCCCTTTGTCACACCACTTCACACAGTGTGTGTGTGTGCGCGTGTTTGTGGGTGTCTGTGTGCGTGTGTGAGTGTGTTTGCGTGTGTGAGTGGTTGTGTGAGCGGAGAGAGTCAAAGTCTCTTTCTCTCACTCTCCCCCTCACCCCCCTCCTCTCTCCCTCTCTCTTTCTCTCTATCAAGTCTTTGTAGTGAATAAAAGGGTCCTATGTAGGGCCTAGGATTAGATCCTATATTGTGTAGGGAGAGGAGGGAGAGGATTTGGGTGTGTGTGGGAGGTATAGGGGGGTTGCGAGTTTGGGTTTGCCGTGCAGATTACAGAATGACCAGAAGAGGTGCTGTTGCTCTGTGTTGTGTCATACAGATTGAGGAGTGGGGTCCCTTTGACCTGGTGATTGGAGGAAGTCCCTGTAACGATCTGTCAATCGTCAACCCGGCCAGGAAGGGCCTGTATGGTAAGCACCGCCCTCTTCTTGGTCACCTCGTGAAATGAAGATCGACTTGTGAGGTTTTGTCAGTGCTTGGAAATGGCAGAGAAGGTCAATCATACTTCAAGATCCTGCAAAGTGGAATTGAAAATGAGTTTTAAGTTCATCACACCACAGAAGAATGTGTTGTTAACTACCCATCCAAATTAGAATGAAAAAAAAACACCGACAAGTATGTTAAATTAGGCTTTGAAATCGTGAGAAAATCAGCAGTCTTCTCTGCTTGAGACTCGGGAGGCGTGTCACCTGAAGGAGCTGAACCCCTCGAATTGATTGAATTTAGCAACAACAGCAACACTAGCTAAATTAATTGCAGATATCAGGACAGACCTACCTGCAGTCTCTGAGTGGTTTATTTATTAATTACTTTGTCTTTGCATCGTACCAGCTGAGTAACAGAATGCATCTGGAATCTGGATGAGAAACTGTTCAACGGTCTAACTCCACATTTCAGTGCTAAAACGTTTTCGCGCTTTGCACATGCTTTCAGGAACTCATTTCACACGTATATAATGTGCTGAGAAGCAAATCATGGAATTGGCTTGACAGGATCTTTAACCATCCTCACTCTGTCTTGTCATCCTCCAACACACATACACTCACTCACACTCACGCACGCAATCACACGCACACACATACACTCACACACATTCACACACAACCACACGCACTCACATGCTCACATACACACACTCACGTAAACACACACACACTCTCTCTCACACACACACACACACACACACACACACACACACAGAGGGGACTGGGCGCTTGTTCTTTGAGTTCTACCGTCTGCTGAGTGAGGCCAGGCCCAAGGAGGGCGAGGAGCGCCCCTTCTTCTGGATGTTCGAGAACGTGGTTGCCATGGGCGTCAACGACAAGAGGGACATCTCGCGTTTCCTCGAGGTTTGATGTCATGTCTCGTCTGTAACATTGACTCAAACGTCCTCTGCTAGTCCTAGGAGGGTTTATTCCATTCAGCTTTGTAGACATGTACGGGTCTGTGGTGTTGAAATGTAACTTTGTGTGTGTGTGTGTGTGTTATATAGTGCAATCCTGTGATGATCGATGCCATAGAAGTTTCTGCAGCTCACCGGGCTCGCTACTTCTGGGGCAATCTCCCAGGCATGAACAGGTGTGTGTTAGACATGTTGCCTGTGTCGGGCGCTGTTTGCTCCGGCGCGTTCCGTGGTGATGAGCAGTGTGTGTCTCTCAGGCCCCTGTGTGCATCTGGGATGGACAAGCTGGAGCTGCAGGACTGTCTGGAACACGGACGGGTTGCCAAGGTAAATACGCTGACAGAGGTTGTGTTAGGTGGAAATAAGCAGGGTCGGAGACTGGAACTGAAGACGTTGTGTGGACTTCTCTCCTCCCCTCACTTGTTTCCTCCTCTCTCCTCCCCTCTCTCCTCCTCCCCTCTCTCCTCCCCTCTCTCCTCCCCTCTCTCCTCCCCCCCATCCTCTAGTTTGGGAAGGTGCGCACCATCACCACACGCTCCAACTCCATCAAGCAGGGCAAGGACCAGCACTTCCCCGTCATGATGAACGGCAAGGAAGACATCCTCTGGTGCACCGAGCTGGAGAGGTGAGACAGAGGACACACACACTGATGATCTCACACGCACACACACAGGGTCATACACACACACACACTGTGTGTACACGACTGAAGTAAAGGAGACACTCCTCTTTGGGTATGTCACTGATGTGTGTGTGTGTTTGTGCCCTACAGGATCTTTGGGTTCCCGGTCCACTACACAGACGTGTCCAACATGGGCCGCGGGGCCAGGCAGAAGCTGCTGGGCCGCTCCTGGAGCGTGCCCGTCATACGACACCTCTTCGCCCCTCTCAAGGACTACTATGCCTGCGAGTAGAGACCACCCCCCCAAACACCCCCTCAGACCCCCCCCCCCCCTCTCTCTCTCTGTCCCTCCCCAACAGCTGAGTCAGCTGAGTACCCTTAAGGCCACGGAGGGGTCAGAGGTCGGTTAGTCTAGCTGCCTTCCATGATGGGGGGGCTTGTTCGTGCAGCTAAAGCTGGGGGTCTCAGATCTAGACCCTCCTGGTAATACCTTGTACCTCCCAGGAGTCACACAGAACAGAGAATGTTCTCAGACTGAAACACTGACAGCCAGACTGTCGTTTTAGAATGGTCTTTCTATCTTTATGACCGTTTTAGGACAGCCGATTAATGTTCTTGATGTCTAAGCAAAAGAGACTGAGAGTGAGAGTAATTCAATGTTAACTAATACTTGAATTTATTGCAGTGCAAAGTCCCCCAAAAATATGTGAGTGAGTCTAACTAAGAAGTTGATGTTGACAAGATGGCAAAAAGTTGAATGTCACTGCCTATACCTGATGTGTCTTAAAAACAGTTGAAAACAGTTACCAGTAAGACTGTAGTAGAGATTTTAGCTAAAGGGACTGTGTATTATGCTAATGTTGTACACCAGGTTAATTCCTTTGATTTGCTGTCATACCCAAAGTGGGCTGCTGATAGTTTTTCTGTCAGATACTTCCATGTTTCTCTTGAATCTCCCTGGAGTTACAGTACCAGTCAAAAGTTTGGACACATGTGTCCAAACTTTTGACTAGTACTGTACATACAGACATAACTAGCATTTCCTTGGACTCTTCCATTGGTTCCATTGCGCTTGGCATAATCAAACCAGTATGGAAGTATTTGAGTTTTGCCAAATCAATAGTCAATACTATCAAAACACTATTTGGCCCAAAATTGCATTTTTAACTGTATACCTTAACAAAGCCAAGGAACTGATCACTAGACTACTCGTAAAGAGTGATTGTAGTTCCTGTTATGTGTACTGTATTTGTGATCATGTTTACAGGTTTGGTGATTTCTCTCCTCGCCAAAGGAAACACAATGAGTGACTTGTGAACATCTCTTGTGCCTGTGTGTAAAACAGGTGCTATAGTTATTTTAGTTCAAAAGTAGCTTTTAGCCATGCTAAGCATAGGTAATGGAAGGGTTAAGAAAATACATCCGCCCATCTGACTTCATTGCAATTTGTTGACCATATGTTTGGTTGAGACCTTGAAAATTAACATTGCAGTGTGCAGGTATTTTCTTCTTTTTTTTCTGTAGTCATTTTACTTGCGTGGTTAAATGCAAAGATGACGTCCAGATCTTTTGTTTCTGTGGCTGTAAAGATGGATATAACCTAGTATTGTAACGTGGGAGGTCACACTAAGAATTCACCCATAGTTTGCAGTCACAATGTTGTTGTTTTTTAGATTGAAGTAAAGCACACACTTTGCTTTGTAACTCTCGGTAGTACTTTGGAATATCCTCTTAGATCGTTTCACATGCCTCACACCATTATACGTAGTGACAGGTACAGTGGTAGGCCTGCCTCTGCATTTTGACTGGATATGCAGCGGAGTGCAGGTGCCACTAGCAGGCGCCACCATGATAACTGATGTACATGACCAACATTGGAACAGAGTTAAGAGAGCTTGTTGCAGTGCATAAGCTCCCACTATGGACATCGTATATAGCTGAGGATTCAACTCTGCTTCGGTCATGTAAAGTGTTTATTTTCCATTTGTTTTATTCCGTATGTGTATTGAAAAGACTGCACACATTTAACTGATTATGTTTCTCAACAATGGAGACCTGCCAAAATGTTTATATATATATATGGTTGTAGACCTATGATAATGGACAAAATATGTGAAAAATCCCTTCCTTTGCTTGACACCTAATTACAGATATAACATGGTGTAGGGAAAACAGGTTGTTCTCTGAAGTCATACACACCTGTGCCCAGTTTAGTCGGGTCAGGCGTGGCATTCCTTGAGAGGAAGCTAGAAGTGAGTTTTAGGGTCAGGGGAAGATGCCGCTTCAGAGAGTCTGAACAAGGACCTAGAGAACAAGGACCTAGAGAACAAGGACCTAGAGAGCTCACTCAGTTCAACACTGGCTGGCGGTCTGCCAGACGAAAACAACACTTGATTTTAAAACCAATGGTATTCTTTTTTCCAAGATACCAAAAGATTTG
This sequence comes from Hypomesus transpacificus, assembly GCF_021917145.1. Lineage (NCBI taxonomy): Eukaryota > Metazoa > Chordata > Actinopteri > Osmeriformes > Osmeridae > Hypomesus > Hypomesus transpacificus. The sequence continues at coordinate 13,642,387 of NC_061077.1, forward strand.
AGTATCGTTGACAACCTGTACTACAACTGCTGTAACGTTGGCAGTGTCGAGCTTGAAAAGAAAGATCATGAGATGTTTCTCTTGACTTTTGACAACTACCCTTTTTTTACCCTTCTACTCGGTTCTGCTCACCAGCAAAACTAGTTGCACAGTTAGTGCTTAATAATTTTGTGATGTTTTTAATCTTTTTAATCACTAGTTGTTTTTCTATGTTGTTTTTAGACGTAAATTTAAACAGTATGTATATGGTTTGTGTTTACTGAAAAGAAACCTTCTACAGTTCAAATGTTTCTGTTATTGCTCATGTTTTGTTTTTATATGACTTTTTACTAGATATTAGAAGTACATGTCAGAGTCTGCTATTTTAATACTTCTGATAACAATTTGGAAATACAGTGAAAAGGTATATTTGTGTACCCTATTTGACTTTATATAATTTTTACTCAATAAAAATGCTTTATACCGATGAACCTCTTATAAACGTGTGGCTCATCTGTGAAACCAAACTAGCTAATACTCAAACATTCAAAGGTCTTGTCACCCAAACACTTGTTCGGTACATAGGCCTTCAAGTGTCTGTATGTGCTGGGAAGGGGGGTTGGGGAGGTTTGTTTTGTGTGTGTGTGTTGCAGTTAGGGTTGGAGAGGGGGGATGCTATGTCTGTTTTGTTATTGTTATATAGTGGGAAGCAGGGGATGTGTGTGTTTGGGGGTGGATGGTTAGGTTGACAAATGAGTTAGAATGGGGTCACGGTGTGTGTTAGTGTTTGCGCAGTTCCGAAAATATCATTTGTTGAAGAATGTCTTATTATAAGACTCTTATAGGTGTGTTGGTGTGTGTGTTATGTGAGAAGAGATGACCCATGGCTTTTATTGGTTCCAGTGTGACAATATTTTCGTTCAAATTAATCATCTTGTTAGTTTTTCCACGATTGCTAAAACACATTTCTTGAAACAGTCAACCATTTTCTCAAAACTGTAAACACAAAACCAAATATTCAAACTACATTTCCAAAACCTCTGACTCTTCTGGCAAAATCAAACACTCGCCCCTAAACCATGTAACCTGTGCTCAAAATCAAACAATGCTGTCAGATCATAAACACAGCAAATCAATATATAAACACTATGGAGCAATCATTAGACACAAAAAAATAGAGAACACAGCATCAAGGCCATGTAGTTACATGTAAAGACAAATTAGTTTATGTATACACAGTAAATGCATTTACTAGCAATAAAGAAAATTGATTTTGGATTTTGAAACAGTGGATGTGGGTGTTTTAGCACCCATTGACACTTTCCTGATGTATGACTATGTTTAGCCTGTGTTCTGCACCTCTCTTTTGCCAACTATGTATGGAGGAGGGGATCCCTCACTGAATTGCTCCTCCCAAGGTTTCTTCAATTTGTTATCCTCTAGTGAGTTTTTCCCTGTCTTCTTTGAGGGTTGGAGTTGGCTGAGGGGCAGTCATATGGGCGTATGTGAAGCCCTCTGTGACATTGCTTGTAAAAAGGGCTTTACAAATACTTTACATTTGATTTTATTTAAAAATATTACAGTAACCGTCACAACTTAGTACTGTCAACAAAGAAAAATGGGGTAAAAGCCCTCTGGTGTGCTGGATCCAGCCTTGTAAACATTCCACACCAATGTCACCACAGGCCAATTCCATTGCCTGTAGGAGATTTACCCTGGTATATGGGTTTCGGTCATAGACCTTTCAGCGCCACACAGCGGAAAAACTCTCCAATAGGGTTGAGAAAAGGGCTGTATGGTGGAAGGCAAACATTCACAGTTAAAAAATGCTGGTTGATGTTGAACTACTCTTGACCATGGTGAGAGCTGCCATTGTTCCAAACCACCATTAGAAAAAAGTGTGAACAATTTTAAGTCGTTGTGTTTTACAGATAACAACTGTGTTGTAGTTGTGTTTACTGTTTACCTTTTTGCAGCACAAGTGCATCACAGTGCAAAATGTGTTTAGAGAATGAGAATGTGTTTAGAGTTTTGCAAAAGAGTGTCTAATTTGACTAATTGGTTTAACTAGCTAGTTCACTTAACATTGATTCAGAGAATGGGGTTTAGTGTTTTAGCAATTGTGAAAAACTGTTATTTACAAATTTGCATTCGGTGGTCATTAGCTTTTTTACCAATACATCGAAATGTAACTATACTTGCTTACATCGTTCAAAATACTGAGAATACCGCTTGACATGAGAAACTTCCTCTATCAGGACAGTCATGATGAGACCTACCGGATTAGCCTCTATGTAGCTTACATTAGCATAGCCTACGAAGTACATGACTGCCTAATAAAGAGGAGGACACGATTGTAGATATAATGTAGATTAGCCTACAGCGCACTTGAATTAAATTGTCCTACAAACGTTTTCTAGAATAGGACTTTGTCATCAGTGTTGCTGTAAAATGAAGCGCGAAAGCTATGAATGACCTTGTTTCCGATCGACCTCGTGGCAATGCGCGTGGTGATTGGTTGGATCCTAAAAAACGTCATCACTTGCGGAATTCAGTAAATTACAGTATCAACATTTTTACGATCTGCGCTAACCAGCTGGTACGGTAAGTAGTGGTGGCTATTTGTAACGGGTTTTTCATTTCTGTGTTTAATTATCTCACTAAATATAGGCTACACAAATGCTTTGTCAACGTTGTTAGCAATCACTTGTCCATAGTAGCCTACAGTATTAGCCAAATTGTTGTCGCAGTTTCGGCATTGTTTTGGTGGAAGGGTACTAGTAAACAATGAGTTAGCGTAAGGGTCCTACTACTGTAGCAGTACTTGGCTATTTGTTTGATTTGGGAACAGGCTAATCCGTTGCAGGCTAAACACTTACAAAGTGGGTCTCTTTAAATTATGTTAACATTGTTCCTACTTAACACTGTAACCATAATGTAGACCCAAAATAAATGTGTTATCTTTGTGTTAAACTATTAGGCTATTCTTGTGTTGTGCGTCCATGCTCAACCGAACAATAGACGGGTTTCTGTGCAACGTCGTCAGTGAGACGCAAGTGCAAGTAGGGGGCAGCACTCTTCACGGTACATAGGCTAGATAACGTGTTGCAAATTTAGCGACTTTGTCGTTAGATTTAGCGACTGAATTTACACCTTCCCTAGTCACAAATAAACATGTTATTTCAAGCAACAAATCTCGCGATTTTCCGCTACTTTGGCAATCTTTGTTGAGCAGTACTGGCAATAACCAACTGATTTGTGAATGAGGTTGCGTTTGCCTTTAGGGTTTTAGTTCCCAGTGTTTATAGAAGTAGGCTATTTGATCTGTATTTGTACTATATCTGTATTGATCTACAGACCTAAAGGTTGACGTTATCACGTAATCTTGTGCCTCTTAGCGACAAATCAGAGAGCCAATACTTCTCTGTTGAGGTTTTTTGCCAATAGGATGGATAGATATAATTGTGGACACAACAAGCTCTACCGATAAGTATACACAATTATAGCCTATGCCGTTGAATTCCTTTGTACAAACACTGGGTGAGCTATGTAGACTTCGTCGTGTCCCTAACCAGCTAGCCGTACGTGTCTCACGGCTTGGACAAATGTTCACGGTAGCTGTCAAATTTCTTTCAAATATGAGAGGTCGTAAAGTAGCCTTGTTCTAAACATTTTTACGTTGATTTAGCTTGGTGACACTACGTAACCACCATGCTACAGTTATTGTCAAATAACGAGACAGACACACTCAACAACCAACAAAACCAGGCAAGTTGAGCTAATGGGGAAGTTCATCAAGCTGGTTTTGTGATTCAGAAGCTAGCTAGCTCATTTGAGCACATTTATTTGAATTGCAAACTTAGTTTAATTAGATTGATAGGCAACAGGTGACTACCAGTATAGTTATAGCCTAACATTTTGATATTATATTTATTTGCAAATGGCAAAAGGATAATTGCATTTTTTGGAAGGCGCGTATGTTTGTATACAAGAAACCCCAGAAGGTTTAAAATACTGATCTGTCAAAGACTTAATCTTTTTAGGTCCTAATCTGGATGCAATGCAGTATGCTCATATTTATCGTTCAATAACTGAATGATAGCACTGCGCTGTGGTAGTGGTGGGTCAAAGACACGAAACCCCCCAGTGGTACTTCCGGGAGTACCCTCATGTTTTCTGGGTATTCGACTTCATGTAGCACCGGCTGCAGCAGGCTGCTTCAAGTCAGCCGGGCTGCGGGCGACGCCGGCGCTGCATGAAATCGACTTAAAATTGTCTCCTTTTCCCACAATGCATCTTGTGAACTATGGCCGCCCCCGCGTGCGTCCCCATGTAATCATATTTAAGATGACATACAAATGTATAAACATAATAGCCTATGTCTAATACAGTACGCCATATAACAAGAATGTTAGTGGCAGTTGTACCCATTTCAGTGGTCTGTACACTGAACACTAAGTTGCGCTAAAGCCGTTCCATCATACCTTCCGTGTCAGTATAGTCAATTGATTGATTTTAACCAGAGCCTGTTTAAGGAGAGCATTGCCACTCCATTGTACCTAATTTGGCTGTAGTTACACCAGAGTTTCACTGAGGGTGATCGCGAGTGCATGTTGAATGGTAGTCTATGGAGCTAAACGGCTATATTAGTCTCTTTCGTCTGATTGTCGTTGAGAAATCTCCGATTTGATTGTAGTTTTCGCATGTCCAACATGGATTATAGGTCAAAAGTTGAATGAATGAGTACCTATGTCCTTTTGATTTCTTACAGGGTGAGTCATTGTTGTCCATAACACGCTAGCATTCTGCTAATGAATGCTGATTGGTTAGTTAAGGAATACGACTAGAGCTCCCGCTTGATGGCATCCGAAGCAGAATCAGAATGTCAGAGAATTAGCAACAACATAAGCAAGCCAAAACTTTTTCTAGCATGTGTATTGACAGGGAGAGCCCAGAGCCATAGAAAAAGAGAGTTGCGACACGCTTTGATCTCGCCGACACGTGATCACGTGGTTCAAGTAGCTCGCTGTAGTTCCAAAAAGCCCCACTGCTGTCAACTTTTTTGAATGGTTTTCAATGGAGCTGGCCAACGGAAGTCGCTTTCTCAGGCAAATTACGAATGAAACAGGCTCAGTTAAAGAAATACGATATTCTGGCTATCTTCAGCTGACTCTTATCTACATTAGGCAGTCCTCGCTGACGTTTTTGGTGAACATAGGAGTGAACTACAACATGTGTGAACACTCACTGCCAGTGAAACGCAGGAAAAATATGGAGTTAGATTAGTTTCATAATTCAAACAAACAAACGCAACACGATTCAAACAAACTTAACACGATCCAAACAAACGCAACACGATTCATACAAACATAACACGATTCAAACAAACGTAACACGATTCACAAATAAATGACCCTATTACATTCGTTTGCAACCTGACAAACACAAGTTACAAATCCCTGCATTCGTTGGTATGAATCCTTGCATTCGTTCGTGTGGATTTTTGGAACTTTCCTGACGCGCTTTGATCCACAAATGCATTTTTTCTAAAAGATATCCTCTGCAGCCTATCAGATGTCTCCAATTTTAGCCAATCACCGGAGAATGTCTAATATGGGTAGACGGGCTCTGCGTTAGCCTAGGAAACACGGAAAATGACTAAACATGAATCCTGCCATTCTCAACAATATTTAATCAGGTATGATCATCGGTTTAATAAGATTAACAAGCAATATTTCACCTACATGCTACCAGACGACATTGCTCGTGATCTGAAGGAGACGATGTCCGTCATTATGGCAGGTTGTTGAAGTCCACATAGACACGTTAATGTGATTGGCTAAAATTGGAAGAGACGATCTGATAGGCTGCTGAGGATATCTTTTAGAAAAAATGCATTTGTGGATCAAAGCGCGTCAGGAAAGTTCCAAAAATCCACACGAACGAATGCAAGGATTCACACCAACGAATGCAGGGATTTGTAACTTGTGTTTGTCAGGTTGCAAACGAATGTAATAAGGTCATTTATTTGTGAATCGCTTTACATTTGTGAATCACGAAATACATTTGTGAATCGTGTTACGTTTGTTTGAATCGTGTTACGTTTGTTTGTTTGATTCGTGTTATGTTTGTATGAATCGTGTTACGTTTGTTTGGATCGTGTTAAGTTTGTTTGAATCGTGTTGCGTTTGTTTGTTTGAATTATGAAACTAATCTAACTCCATAGAAAAAAGCTAGAGCTTGTTTGTCACGTGGTTCCGGTAGCTCGCTGTAGTTAAATGAAAACCCACTGCTGTCAACGTGTTTGAATGGTTTTCGGCGGGACCGACAGCAGCACCATCTCGATTCACGGATATTTTCGGTATATTAACACAATATCAATTGGTTACTGGTGTGTTGTATCATGTATGTATGCTACTTTATTAACATGTATGTATAACATTAACTTATAATGCATAACGCAATATTGTGAAGCAGAGCTGGAAATGGCTATGCTAGCCTACATTGTTCCACTTAACGTTTAACCTTCGACTGTTGAAGCAAATGGGATTTGTTCAACTTTTTTTTCTTCATCACCCCACTTACAATTTACCACATTAACAACACGTTTGTACTTGATGCAAGTTGAATCTAACCATGATCACCGGCAACTGTTCAATAGAAAAAAATTGAACAGAATATACAAGGCAACCAACTGCAATTCAATAAAACATTTTATTGTACAATATGTCCAGTGTTCTTCCACTCCTTTTGTTTGTAGTGAGCAGGTGATCTTAATGTCTGCTTTTCACAAAACTTAGACCGCAGTAGTAGATGCATCTAGTTGAGCTAACTAACTAGCTAGCTATTGAGTGGACCTGAAATTCCTGCCGAGCGTTGCTGGACGATAGGGGACCCAAGGCTTTAATCTGCAATTCATTGTTGCTAGCTATAATCAGATGTACTATAGGCTAATAAGAGCAGATTCTGTAAACTGTGTATGCCAAAGAACACCAATAACTTGAACTAATTTGACAGACTATAAACCAACGAACTTCTGGTTGATACACATGCTCTTTAGCTAGCTACAGTAAAAGTGTTGCATAGCTCTACTATAGTCTAGCGCAAACTGCATTTAGAATCTAACAAGCTATAATCTAACAAGCCATAATCTTACAATACATTTTCTCTACAGCTGGCTATATGAAATACTACTAATAACAATTGATATGTGGTGGTTGAAATATGAAAAAATGCAGGATTTTCATCAATTTACCAACTCACTTGCTTCGGACCCCATAAGCCATATATGGCTCTAACAGCTCTAACTGCATTTAGAATCTAACAAGCTATAATCTTACGAAGATGTTTATCTTAAATTGGTCATATGAAATACTACTCATAACAATTGATATGTGGTGGTTGAAATATGAAAAAATGCATGATTTTCATCAATTTACCAGCTAACTTACTTCGTAGACACTGAAAATGAATGGGGTTCAACGGTGGAAAATACAATGTTTGGAACTATAGGTTGCATGAGACACGCTTAACTTCCGCATTCCTCGATAACAATGGGAGTCTATGGAAGTGTCGCAACTCTCTTTTTCTATGGCTCTGAGCCTAACCAGAGCCTGTCAGCTGTGTTGTCGACGCCGTGAGAGAAAAAAAGGAAGTGACCAGAGCTTGCCGTAAATCAGTAGCTCTGGTCGTACGATCTGTATGACGTCAATGACATTTTCAAAGGCTTTTTAGAACAGAAAGGCGACTTAAAAAAAATCTAACAGCCAGCAGTGTGTATTTCTTTTTGCCTCCCCTTTCAAATTCAAATTACTAGAGAAATTACATATCCTGAGAAAAGTGCATTTTGAGGGGTAGCTCCATAGACCTCCATTAATTCTGCACTCACTCGTTACCGACCTCACATGGAACTGCAACCATTTCAGAACCCGGAAGTTTTCGGAGTGGCAGTTCTCCCTATATTACACATAACCCCCTCTACAGAATCAATGACTTGCACCCTGCAGCATTGCGCAGTTTGTGGGACAGCATGCTTTTCAGACTTGTCTGACCTGCGCAGAGACTATACCGATTCGAACCTGTCCGTGCCACTTCGAGTTACTATTATTGACAAAGTATTGTGTGACAATTTTACGCATACTCTATGCAAAAAGTACGTACTTGGGCAACTGCAGTACAGGTACTGAAGTGTACGTATGCGCTTCGGGACGCTAAAATTTGACGCGTTTGATGCGTCAACTTTTAGCAAGGGACTTATTAGTTGGCGAATGAACGCTGTCACAGCTGTCTTCCACGGCAAGCAAAATGTACACTAAATCCCTCGTGCGAGATCAGTCCGTTTGGGCTTTAATGCTACGCTAAGATATGCACAAGACGATGGTGTTTTTGAAATGCTCACTTGTCCAGGCTCGATGGAAAGTCTTGTAAACGGTTCTCATTTTTGTCCTTTTAATAATACATACAAACCGTGACGCTAAAAGTTTTTACACTATTGGAGAAGTACTGCTCTGCTGTATAAAACCTGTAGCCTGCAGTAGTCTACAGTTATAGCCTAACTGTTGTTTTGTTGACTGAAACAGACAGACTGGGAGATGGCAGTCAACTGTCAGCTGAAGCCTGGAGCGAAACACAACCGCTACGAGCTGCTGGCTTGGCTGAACGCTTCTCTACACACACGCTTCACCAAGGTGGAGCAGACATGCTCAGGTAGGGGTGACAATCAACAAGTGTCATGTGCAGAGTTCAGTCATTTTAGGATGTGGGTTTTGAAGTGGTTTTAAATAAGTGTGTGTATGTGTGTCTATCTCTCTCTCTCTGTATGCCGTGATATCCAGGTGCTGCATTCTGCCAAATGATGGACTGGCTGTTCCCTGATTCTGTGGACCTGAGCCAGGTCCAGTTCCTGCCCAGACACGAAGAGGACTCTCTCCAGAACTACAGTGTGCTGCAGGCCGCGTTTAAGAAGACTGGGGTGGTTCAGGTTGGTCAAAAAGCTGCTCTTAGGGGCAAAGTCATTGATATCCAAACTGACAAGGAGTCCTCTTTCAAGTTTCTGCTGTCTGTATTTTTTTTTTTATCCCTCATTATCCTTCCTTCCTAGTCCCTCCCAACTGAGCAGATGACAGTGTTCATTCTCTTCCCCTCTTCTTCCTCTCCCTCCTCGTTCCTCACAGTCCATCCCTGTCAAGGAGCTGGTGCAGGGGAGGCTGGACACAGCGCTGGACTTCCTCATTTGGTTCAAGGCTTTCTTTGACGCCAACAACCGTGCCCGGGACTACAATGCCCTGGAGGCCCGTGGAGGACAAAGCATGGTGCCCAGGACCCCGACCAGCACCCCTGATGCCAGCCCGATGCCAACAACCAGAGCCAGAACACAGTTAACACCAAGTAAGCTCCCCAAACCACTGTCAACTCCTTGGTGTAGTCATACAGTATATCAAGATTTGACTGACTCAAGGGAGTCAGATGGCTGAGCGGTGAGGGAGTCGGGCTAGTAATCAAAAGGTTGCCGGATTGATTCCCCGCCGTTCCAAATGACGTTGTGTCCTTGGGCAAGACACTTCACCCTACTTGCTTCGGGGGGAATGTCCCTGTACTTACTGTAAGTCGCTCTGGATAAGAGCGTCTGCTAAATGACTAAATGTAAATGTAAGATGCACTCTCACATGCATTCACGACAGTCATATGTCCGCAGTGTCAGGAGAAGGTGTAAAATGTGTATTCTGACCAATTCACCTTTCCTCATTGTTGTTATTTGGTCTCGTTTTCCTGTTCCTTTCTTGCAGACGCGAGCGAGGCGGCAGAGCATCCCTGGCAGAGGTCAAAGGACACCTCAGCCCTCAGCAGACCTCCCATCAAGAGGCAGATCAAAGTAGAGACAGAGCAGGAGCCTGAGGCGAAGGTAGAAAACGACGAGAGGACCAACATGGAGCTGAAGGTGGACGGGGAAATAACTGAAGAGAGCGGGGACCCGGGCGAGGACGAGAAAATGGCGGATGAAAAAGTGGAGCAGACTGAAAGCGGCTTCAAAATGGAGACTGGGGAGAGGACGGGAGGGGAGGTGGAAAAGGAGGGAAAGCGGACCATGAAAGAGGGGGAAACGGTAGAGGGGGGGAGGAAAGAGCAGAATTTGGAAATATGGGTGAGCACCAACATACATGAAAAGAAGAGTAAGAGAGGGGAGAAAGACAAAGAAGATGAGAAGACTGAGAGAGAGGAGGATGAGAGAAAGGAGGGGAAGAGGACTGAGAAAGAGGAGGATAAGATGACCGAGGAGGATAAGAGAACTGAGGGGAATATGACGGAGAAAGAGGAGGATGGGAGGACTAAGGGAGAGGAAGATACGAGAAAGGAGGGGGAGGAGGATGAGATGGAGGAGGATGGGACGACCGAGGGAGAGGAAGATGAAAGGACTGAGATGGAGGAGGACGGGACGACCGAGGGAGAGGAGGAGGAGACGAAAGAGATGGAGAAGAGAACGGAGAAGAGGACAGACAAAGTGGAGGCTGAAAGAGAGGAGGAACGCCCTCTGTCTCACTGTAGCCTCATTATGCAACGCTTCTTGAAGCACTGGTCAGAGAAGATCCAGGAACTAAGGCAGGGTTTGGGTCAGGACCAGGCCCAGCAGGAGGGCCAGGTTCAGGGGCAGGGTGAGGGGCTTGCTGGGGGTTTGTCCAACTCTACAGTCAGGCAAGTCCTGGGTCTGAGGCACCCCCAGGACATTGTGTACACCCTCCTCCACACCCCCTACACCCTCTATTTCTACCGCCACGTCGACGTGGGGGCAGGGCAAACTGCCTGCCTCCTCCTGATTGGCTACTACCACCAGAATTCAGGGGGCCGGGTGTTGCGTCTGCTGGAAGCCGTTCAGCCCAAACTGGACACGTCCACAGCTCTGCTGACCTGCCTGAGGAGGACTCTGACCAGACTGGGGCTGCCCCTGGCCAACCTGGCCTGGTTCTACTGTGACGTAGCGGGTAGAGAAGAGCAGGCCACTCTGGAGGCAGGAGTCCGGGTCATGAGCCCCACGATGGTGTCTCTGTGTGGGCTGCCTGGCCTGGCCGGGTCCGCCTGTCAGGCCGGCGCAGCAGCCGTGTCAGAGGAGGTGGTCGAGCTAGTCAGGGACGTCCATCGCCACCGCTCCGCCTTCACCCCCACCCACGACAGCCTGAAGCAGCTGTTTGCTGCCGTACCAGGGTGCGACCCCAACCTCCCCGTGGCCACCCAGTGCCTTTTCTTCACCAGGATGGTCCAGGCCATAGCCCACGGCTGGGGGGACCTGCTCGGATACTTCGGCTCCCTGGGAGGAGGAGGGGACGCCCAGCAGATTCATGCCCGACTGACGGACTGCAGGCTGAGGCTGCTGCTGCTGTTTCTCACCCATGCCCTGGAGCCCCTGGCTGTCTACGAGGAAGCCATGCAAGGAGGCAGCATAGACCTGAAGGGGATCCTACAGGTAGCGGAAGCTGTCGCCATCTCTACTGCTGTCTCTGTTCACTTCTTTTATTTTTGAACAGACGTGACTTGACATTGTATTCAGTTAGCAGAGGATTTGATCCCGAGCGCCATAAAAAGGAAAGAGTGCAGATAGTAGTATAGACTTGCAATCCTACACCACGGTAGATATTTGACTGTGTTTTGACTGTGGAGGGGAGGCTTCTCGTGTTTTGACTAGCTTGGTGCCTCTGTAATAGAAAGAAACGCTAATTGTGTCCGACAGAATTGTTGCATGATCTGCCACAAAACAACCAGATTGTGTATCCAAATGATTAGGATAATCTGCTTATTAACAGTGTCATTCCCCCTTTCCTCCCACAGTTGGCAGGCACGCTCCTCCGCACCTACTGCTCCCGCTTTATGCGCCCCTACACCACCAACTACTTCCTGTGGCGCCGCAACCCAGTGGTCTTAAGAAGCAAGAGTCACCACCTCAACGGCTCGGCGGTCGACATCGGCGGGGCCCGCGTCCAGGACTTCCTGTCGGAGAGCGCGGCGCAGCTGGAGGACGTCCACGCCGCCCGGGCGCAGCTGGTGGACACCGCCACCGCCTTCTACAGCGAGGTGACCCGCCGCCTGTCGGACACCCTGCCGCTGAGCGAAGCGGCCCTGAAGCGCGTCGCCGTCCTGCTGCGGCCGGCCTGGAAGAGGGACGTGCTGTGGACGGCCGTGAAGGAGGTGGCCAGCCAGCTGGGGGTCTGCGACCCGTTCAAGGACGGGACGGGGGGCGACACGGACAGGCTGTCGGGGGAGTACCAGGAGTACGTGAAGAGGCCGCCGGCCACCAGGCCCACGGAGACGGTCGAGGACGCGGAGCAGCACTGGGGCCGGGTCCTGGAGGGGCTGGAGAGCGGCTCCGTGCTCCGCAGGCTCATGCTGTCCCTGCTGGCTCTGCCCGGGAGCCTGCGGAGAGACACCGTGTTAACTCAGGTCAGTCGCCCTGCAGCCCGCTGCCTCAGAGGACAGCCCTGTCTGGAGGGGGTTTACCTGAAAAGTTGATAGGAAGAAGAGGAGGGAATTGGTCCCATCAAATGGATTGAACTGTTATTGATTCAACTTTCATTTAAGGCTGTATAAATACCCATTTGATAGGACCAACTCTCACGTTTCCTGCTTTTTAGTTCGACCTGCGTATGCGGTTATTGAAGAAGGGCGAATATGGACGCCACGTGAATGTGCGTTGGTGATTCAAATGAGTGAAAGATGTTTTAGACACAGGGAAACTTAAGGGGAACCTTAAGGTGCATCACTGGTCCTCGTGTGCTGTAGAGCAGAGACAGCCGGCCCAGTGTGTAGTCGAAGCGTCCGAGACAGTTACCGGTGCACACTGAAGCCAAAGCCGGTAGAAGGACAACAAAGGTTGGCCAATGTAAGGGGGGGGGGGGGGGGGGGGGGGGGACCACACACCTTGTTTGTTAACAAATTTTAAAGTTGACCATAACTATTCATTCTTTACCCCATCCAAAACTATTCAGAATGCATAGAGAAGAAGCCTTGGTTTCAAGTTTATTAGTAAGATGGACCCTTGATCCAGAAATTGATCTCATTCATTGTGTGTGTGTGTGTGTGTGCAGGCATTTGAGAACAGATGTCAGGTCCCAACTGAGTGGCTGAAGGCCGACAGCGAGGAGAAGACCACTCCCTTCTCCCTCCCTGGTCCAAGGATAGTCATAGAGAGTGACTCTGACTCCTCTGGTAAGACTCACACTAGGGCCCTGTCTCAATACTCTGTACACGCGTCCTCGCTCCCTTCCTTCTCTGGTCCAACTCCCGTCGTGTGATTTCTGCATAGATACCGTATCCGGGGTGAGTGAACATGCTGTGCGTTTCTTCATGTATTGTTTTTCAATTGAGTAGTCCTTTTTCTTTCTTTTTTTCTTCTTCTTCTTTCCCTAGATGTTATAGTCACTGAGGTCACATGGTCACCTGTCAAACTCAACAGCAGCAACGGTCAGGAAACCCAGACTCACTCAATGGAACTCAGCTTTAAGGAGAACCCACTCGCTGTTGATTGCTCATGTCTGGTTCCCCTGTGCTTTCCCTCCAGCCAAACCTCCCAAGATGAGCGACTCCATCGTGGTTGACGATGACGAGGATGACATCATCTGGACGCCCACTTTGAACACCCAGGTAAAATCGGTTGAATGCTCAAACCCATGTTTTCGGTGAAGCATTAAGGAGCTTTGACTCAGACGTTTCGGTGAAGCATTAAGGAGCTTTGACTCAGACGTATCCATCAACACTGTCTGTGCCCGGGGGGGGGGGTGGAGGGGGGGGGAACTAGCCTGTGTTATACACAGCCCATAGCTGTGCACCCAACTGGAAAGACTGAAGGAGTCTGTGTTTTAACGGCCCCTGTCACCTCCACCTCCAGCCTGAAGAACAGCACCCCCCTCCCTCAGTCACCTCCAACCCTGAGCCACCAGCCAGGACGAGCAGCTACTACCAGGTGGGTTCCACTCTATTGGCCCATAACAAATGCATACATCATCATCATCGATGAAAACATTTACGTACGCAAGAACAACGAATACTGACGCATCGATCGTAATAAATCACTGTTACACTGTGCCCCTCTGAAACATTGCTTTGTGTGTGTGTGTGTGCGTGCGTGTGTGTGTGTGTGTGTAGGATGACGGTGGCTACGACGTGGGGGAGCTCGTGTGGGGCCACACGGAGGGCTGCTCCATGTGGCCAGGCGTGGTCCGGGCGTGGGAGAGCAGGCCGGGGCCCAGCGGGGTGAGGATGGTGGAGTGGTACCAGGACGGCATGTTCTCAGAGGTGAGGGAAAGGGAGAAGGGGAGGATATGAGGAGAGTGAAGTGGTGATATAGAGGGCATGTTCTCAAGCCAATGTGTGTGTGTGTGTTTCCAGATCAACATCCAGGGTCTCCACCGCTTCGCAGCTTTTTCCCAGCACTTCTGTGCCAACTCGTTTGCCACCTTGATCACCTACAGGGAAGCGATCTTCAAGTCCTTACAGGTTCGACCGTGTGTGTCCTAAGTGTGTGTTTGTGTGTGCTCTGCTGTCTGTCTGTAGCTCTGTGTGTGGGTGTTCATTTTATAGTGCTTGCTCTGTGTGTGTGTTGGGGCTTGGCGTTTATTTTTATTTTTTTATCGACTTATCGAAGTAATGACTTCCCTCCATAAAGATATCGTAACATTAATTCATTTTCAATAATATCGATAATGTCGATAGAATAACTAGGAACAGCAGTCCATTTAATTTCTGTGATGCAGCAGGAAGTTGTGGAGAAATGGTAGCCTACGTACGCTCACTAAAATATACTGACTGAGCACTTCAAGTGGAGTAGCTAATGTTAACCGTGGAAAATTAGTCTTATTGCCGAAAACAGTGGCAGTGATAGCCATGGCGAGGGAGCAACTTCCAATGAAGAAATTATTGATAAAAAAGTGGTTTGCCTTTTTGAAATCCGACAAAGAGCAGAGCAATGTTCGGTGCAAATTGTGTAGTAAACAAACAGGTGGCTACCAAGTCTGGTAATACGACAAACCTTTTTTACCCCCTGACGCAAAATCACTCGTTGGGACATGCAGAAATCGTGAGTTTGCGCCAAGGTATTGATAGGTAGGTTATTGATAAAAAGCAAGGTTTTAAAAAGCTTAAGTTACTGGACCCCAGGTACGTGCTCCCTGGCCGCAAACATTTCTCTCACACCGCGCTGCCTAAACTCTATGCTGAGCGTAGGGAAAAAGTTGAGAAAGACTTTGCTACTACTACGGATCTGTTGTCTATCGTCTGAATGATCGTTATCGAATGGAAATATAAATATCTATCGGGATCATTTTTTACCCATATCGCCCAAGCCCTAGTGTGTGTGTTTGTGTGTGTGTGTGTGTATTTTACAGTGCTTGCTGCATGTGTGTGTGTGTGTGTGTCCAGGTGGCAGCCGAGCGCTGCATGAAGGTGTTCTATCCGGACTCTGCCACGAGAGAGGAGGAGCTGAGAGTCATGCTGGACTGGGCCTTCGGAGGATTCAAACCCAGCGGCCCCAGCGGCTTCGCCCCTCCCCCCTTCACCCCCGGTACGCAGAGCGACAGAGGCCACCAGCACGGCGAATCCCTGCCCGACTCAACCCTAACACCCTCCCCGTTTCCTCCATCTGCGTCTCTCTGCCTGTCCCCAGATGAGACGGAAGGCTCGAGCGCGAACGCAGGCTCGAAGTTGCCCCGGTGCAGCTCCACCTCCAACAAGGACGTTTATGGCAGCTCCCTGTCTCTGCCCACCAAGCTCAGGCAGGTGTCGGTGAGTCTGAAGAAGCTGTCCCTCTGCCTGCTGGAGGGGGGGTCGGTCCGCCTCAGCAAGCACAGACGGCCCCGGGTCCGCCCACGCAAGAGGCCCACGACCGGGGTGAGCCTGACCCCCCCGGAGGACTCCCCTGACTGGCAGCCCCCCCACAAGAGGACCTCGTCCTACTACAAGGCCAAGGAGAGCAGACATGTCTACGTACAGCCAGACCCGAAACACAGAGGTATCTGTTTTTTGTTTGTTTGTTTTTTTAACAAAAAAAAAAGACACTCGACCTAATTCCTTTGTTTCCCACATTGATTCCAAGCACTCTATAGGTGCTTGGAAAGACACGCTTATCAACAGTTTGGAAATTGCGAAGGAAACGAATATCATTGCGCAGTCTGACAGCTCTGTCTTTTTTCTTGATTTTTCTTCCCGCGTATTCCAGAGGCGATGGTCCGCGAGATTCTTGATGCGGGGGCGGCCATAGAAGGTAAGCAGGAGTCCAAAGTTGGGGCAAAGGGTGGGAGTCTGTCTTGAATTCGTTCCCCCTGCTCTCCAGGGCCCCGTTCCTCCCCCTCAACTCTTCTCTGTCCACATCCTCCTCCAGAGTTCTGTCTCTGCTGTGGCACAAACAAATACGAGACCCAACATCCCCTCTTCGAAGGAGGCCTCTGCGCAAGATGCAAAGTAACAAAGAAACAAATATATATTGTGTGTGTGCGTGTGTGTGTGTGTGTGTAAATACACATACACATCTGACATAACCTCAGTTCAATCCTGACCAGTGTGAACGTGGAGTGGTTGCTTGGTGTGCCCTGGTAATGAGACCGTGTGTGTGTGTGTGCCTGTAGTAAGCTGGCGTGTGGTTCCCTGCAGGATAACTTCACAGAGACGCTGCACCGGTACGATGAGGACGGCTATCAGTCCTACTGCACCATCTGCTGCTCCGGCCTGGAGGTCCTCCTGTGTGGCAACGACAGCTGCAGCCGGTGGGTCACCGTGGAGACCAGCAAAATGAGGGGGGGGGGGGGGGGGGGGGGGGAATTGTCACTTGTACAGAGTGTAGAAGTGACACAACACTTGTCTTGAGCCCTCCTCAAAGATGATTTGAAGATCTCTCTCTTCCTCTCGCGCTTTCTCTCCCTCCGTCTCCTCTTGTTCCAAACTTGTATCCTTCCTCCACCTTTCGTTAATCTTGTATTTTTCCACCCCCCCACACACACTCCCTCCCCCAGATCCTACTGCGTCGACTGTGTGAACATCCTGGTGGGTTCGAAGACCTTTGAGTTCCTGAAGGAGGTGGACCCGTGGATCTGCTACCTCTGTCAGCCCAGCCAGCGCCACGGGGCCCTCCAGCCACGCCACGACTGGAGCGTACGCGTGCAAACCTTCTTCTTCAACAACAGCGCCATGGAGTTCGTAAGTAGACTTTCCACAAAGGGACTTCCTGTCTTATTCCCAGCTTCCAGGGCAGTCGTTTCCTGTTTGGGGGTGAGGGAGGGCACCAGGTGGCTCTAGATGGAGCCTCCCCTGCTCACACGTGACTTTTTGACCTGTGTCCTCGCCAGGAGCCGCATCGAGTTTACCCATCCATCCCCGCCAGCCAGCGTCGACCAATCAGAGTGCTGTCGCTGTTCGACGGGATAGCAACAGGTCAGCTTCTGCTCGGTTCTGATGATTCATCAGCTGCGATGATTCTACTCTGAGGCTCTACTGCCAGGATTCTACTGCCTAGATTCTAACCATTGATCTGTTCCTGTTCTAATACTTTGTGTGCATGTTCTCCAGGCTACCTTGTTCTGAAGGAGCTGGGCTTTAAGGTGGAGATTTACATGGCCTCTGAGGTGTGCGAGGAGTCCATCGCCGTGTCGACCGTCAACCACGAGGGGAGAATCACACGGGTGGATGACGTCAGGTCAATCACCAAGGAGCATGTAGGTGTCACCGAGTCGTCTGCTGTGAATGTTTACTCCTATAAAGTGACATGTCTGTTCTGACTGTAACTGACCTGTCTGTTTCGACATGTCTGTTCTCACTGTAACTGACCTGACTGTAACTGACTTGTCTTCTAACATGTCTGTTCTCACTGTAACTGACCTGTCTGTTCTGACTAACTGACCTGTCTGTTCTGACTGTAACTGACCTGTCTTCTGAAATGTCTGTTCTCACTGTAACTGACCTGTCTGTTCTGACTGTAACTGACCTGTCTGTTTTGACCTGTCAGTTCTGACTGTAACTGACCTGTCTGTTCTGACCTGTCTGTTCTGACTGTAAATGGCCTCTGTGTTCTGACTGTAAGTGACTTGTGTGTTCCAGCTGAAGAAGTGGGGCCCGTTTGACCTCCTGATAGGAGGCAGCCCCTGTAACGACCTCTCCATCGTCAACCCCATCAGGAAGGGCCTGTTTGGTACGTCTCGGCTGGCTGTGTGACTAACCCAGTGGTTCCCAACCCTGGTCCTCAGGGCCCACTGTCCTGCATGTTTTACATGTTTCCCCTACTCCAACACACCTGATTCAAATGAATGGGTCGTTATCCAGCTCTGCAGAAGCCTGCTTATGATCATTCATTTGAATCAGGTCTAACCCATAGTGGATGCATGTAATACATGTGCTTGTCCAGAAGATGGGAGTACATTACTGCAAAGCTCCCTGTTTTTATGTGTGTGTGTGTGTGTGTCAAAGGTGTATTGAGACTAATCTCATGGCCCTAAAATCACTAATTTTTCTTTGATTTGGAATTTTTGTCTCGAGTGTCATGTTGCGTGTCCGCTGACCTGTGCTGCCCCTACAGAGGGCACGGGCCGGCTGTTCTTCGAGTACTACAGGATCCTGGACCTGCTGAAGCCCAAGGAGAACAACCCTCGGCCCTTCTTCTGGCTCTTCGAGAACGTGGTGTTCATGAACAACCACGACAGGCTGAACATCTGCCGCTTCCTGGAGGTGGAGTACCCTCTCTTCTCGCTCCTCGCCTTTAGTTTTCATGACACCTCCTGGAGGGATGTCTCGTCTGAAGGGCATGCTGGGAGGAGTTGTACCCTGAACTGCTCTGATGTTTTACCCCCTCAGTGTAACCCAGTGGTGGTGGACGCTGTGAAAGTTAGCCCCGCCCACAGGGCCCGGTGCTTCTGGGGAAACATCCCTGGGATGAGCCGGTATGATTAGCACACACATGCACATAGCTCTGCCGCTTTTTCTTCCCTTTCCAAATAATTAGATAAGGAAAGTTTTGAGTGAGGAGGGTTCAGGGAACAGAAGGGTTCGACTTGCAGGGCCCTCTTAAATTGAACCCTTCGGTTCCTCACTCAAAATTGTACTTATTTAATGATTTGGAAAGGAAAGAAAAAGGTGCAATGGTCTCAAATCTCTTCCAGAGCTGTGTATACACACACGCACTCGCCACCAAGCTTAGCTCAGTCGGTCCTCTGAATGTTTTCGCAGGCCCATCATTGCCTCCAAGAACGACAAGCTCCTTCTTCAGGAATGCCTGGAGATCGGCCGGACCGCCAAGGTGAGAACCTACCCCGATGTCTGACCTTCATTTTTCCCCGTGAAAATGTGGCATGTTTTGCATGAAATTCTTAGCGTGTGTTTTATGTATGCAAGCCTACAAAGGCTCTGCCATGTTTTGACGCCACGTGACGCCACATGTTTTGGCGTTGTTTTTGTGTAGTTCACCAAAGTGCGCACAATCACCACGAACCCGGCCTCAATGAAACAGGGGAAGGACATGTCCAAACTGCCTGTGCTGGATGAGAACAAGAAGGAAGACACTCTATGGATCACTGAGCTGGAACAGTACGTTACTAACCGCTGTCTGTGTTCCTGGCATCATTTAGTGAAAGTGCTTAGTATGGTCTATGTCTAGTATATGGTCGCTGTTCAGTAGAAATACTTCCCACCCGCGCCATTGAAAAGATAGCTTTTGGAGTGGTGTTTAAAGAGGTGGTCGTCATGTTTCGTGTCCTGAGTTTGGACCCAGGAGTGGTTAGATCGGCGGGGGGGTGGGAGGCATTATAATAACACACGATGCAATGTCACCGGTTACACCACGTCACCGATTTCTTCATCCAAATCTCTTTACGGCACACATCTACGATAACATGCATAGAAACAAGCACAAGAGGAAGTCATGCGACGTGGTCTCGGCTAGGGTCATGCCCTCCACCACCAGGACCTGCGTTCCACCAGCTGAACCACTTGTCTCTCCCTCCCACTCCAGGATCTTTGGCTTCCCCAAACACTACACGGACGTGAAGAACATGAACCGCCAGCAGAGACAGAAGGTTCTTGGGAAGTCCTGGAGCGTGCCCGTCATCCGTCACCTCTTCGCCCCGCTCAAGGACTACTTCGCCTGCGAGCAGCTGCCCCCCTAACCCACCGCAGGCGCCCGGTTGCCAAGCAACGGCAGCTGAGATGGGGGGATGGGGCCGTGGGGGCTCCTCCATACGACCCCCCCCCCTCCCCCTTGATTCATTCTCTCCTCAGACCACGCCTCCTTTTTGTTATCCTTCTCTCCTATTCTCCCTCCCCCCTCTCCCTCCCTTCCCTCCCTTCCACCTCATCTTGGAGAGAGCGTTTCGGGGGGGTTTCAGGGCATGTTAAGGATGCGTGATATTGGGTGCTTATTCGTTGTACTGTATGTCTGGGTCTGTTCATTCGAATGTTGAACAGGACTGACCTCTATGAGAGCGCTGTCAATATCCTGTCTCCTCTGTGTTTTAATGAGGTCACATGACCTCTCTGGCATTGCCATAATGTACTGTCGTTTCCCCTCCCTATAGATATGTGGGGAGGAGATCAGATAGACAGAGATGGGCACTAGTTATGTCTAATGCAGAGAACTATTGCTCTATTTTACTCTGCCTGTTGCTACAACATACGATTAACCGTCGTGACTCGTTCATTACTGTACACTTGCCTTGTACAAGTGACTTTTGTAAAATTATTTGCAAGATGTTGATTTGCTATGGTGATAATGTTAAATAACAGTATGTATTATTCGTGTTTCACTCCTTACTCGGTCCAGTGGAAACAAGCAATCATGTGATATTTACTGGAAATAGGGGTAGAAAATGTTTTTAATAGAACAGTAAAGCCATATTGTCTTAAATAGTTTTTTATTCAAAATGTTTTGTCACAAATAATACAAGAGATTGACTGGACCATAGAAGGACCATATTATACTTGTCAACTAAAACAATTTCTGAAATAAAAACAACTGGAATGTCTTCCTGGGAATGACTCAAATTTGGATAATGTCCTTTGGCTGTCAGTCCCTCTGTGACAAATGTGTGTAGGAGTACGTTCCTGCCCCTGTGTGACATGTGTGCCATCAGGCATGCATATGGTCATGTCACATGAAAAGGGCCCATTCACTTGAAACAGTCCTTTCATAGATTCTGCTCAGTCTCCATGGACCGGGACACTGGTGGCTTCTACACGAATGAAAGGCAGGACAAAAGTCTCAACAGTGTGTGCTGTATGGATTTCTCTTTGTTCTTGGTTCAATAAGCCCCACCATTGCTAAAAATTAGAGAAATTTGGTTAGTAAGTTCAAAATTCCTATTTTATTGGGTACATGGCAGGTCTACATTCGTAACTTTCTTGCATCCTGATTTGCCATTAAAGGCTCCACAGGAGTTGAAAGAGAACTGTGCTTCTAGCTAGACATACTGGGCCCACTACTCCGAACTGGGAACAAGCCAGCAATTAACTTAGTGTTGGGTACTGCATCTTTACAGGTGCCTCCAGTTGTGTCCATCTAATGGCAATTACACAATGCATAAGCATAAGCCACCTTATCTCAGTATTTGATTGCACTATGCAGACATCGCAACCTGCAGAGACTCATTTCAGGGAGTTGTCAACTTCAATTGGTTTATATACTAAACAATCGTTATTTTGTTTGATTACTCATTGATTATTCTGTTTCACTCAACTTGACCAGTGGCCTCGCCCAAACAGCCCTCGGTCCGAGAATCAGCCGCACGCGAGACGTCGGCAGCGTCGTGACGTATTCAGCAAGCCTGTTAGAACAAACGCAGTTGGGCTGAAAGGATTCGACCGCCGGCGGACTGCACTGGCCCATTAGTTACAGTCTAGATCCAGCAGTAATCTGTAATCATATCGTTTACATGAGAAACCGTTTACGTGTAAATAAAATCCAAACGACGCCTAGACCCGTGAAATTCCAGTAAAGGTAAAGACCTCATATCACAACGTTTCAGTCAAACGTGGGGATAATGGTTGAGCTAGCATTTAGCTTAGCATGCTAATTGCTAAAGGAGCGCCCCGAAAAAGGGGATTGAAATGTTGAGTTGAATGGGGTTTAAGGGAGGGCGTCTATGGTTACTTAGCACGCCCGCTAGCTAGCAAGCCTGCGCCGGCTAAGGTAGGGCGGGGGAAATGACGCTAGACTTCTTAGTTGCTCTTAGCTAGCTAGCTATTAAGCTTTTGCACAATTATATTTTTGGAATCACCAGTGATCTATCTAAAGCTAGCTACTGTAGTCAACGAAATAGCCAGTGCAAGTTTACCTATGAATATAGCTTGCTAGACAATTTCTAAATATGTTCTGTTTCAGTACGTGCTACCTAGCGAGATGGTAACATCGGTCGGACTAGAATCTGCTTTCTAACTGTTATTAATTGGGCCTTTGGCAGAAACTAGCTTGCTAGTCAGCCGGATAAACTTGTTAAAGCTAGCAAATACGCTATAGCCTGTTCTAGTCTAGGCTGGGCTAACGTCAGATGGGTCACTCCCATCCCAGATATTTCTCTCACAGCTGTCTGTAGGTCCTATTTGGCAAGTTACCCTCGGTCAATGCGATAAGTTAGTCTGCTTGGTCAAACTGTAGAGCGACTGTACGTTGTCATTTTCCGTAATGGCCAGTTTGTTACACTATAACTGCTGTTACACGGTTATAGACATAAGAGATAAGATGGCTATATTCTTTAGTCAGGGGACATAGCTATACAGAATACAAGCACAACTATAAGGAAAGAATTCGGACTGTATGCCTGAATGAAATATGAATATAGTGTAGGTAATTTTGAGTCCCGAATAAGCAAAGTATTAATTAGCCAACTAGTAATACTATTGGCTACTGTCAACCTGTCCTATAGCCAACCACTTTGCAACCCTTTCAAAAGGGCACACGCTGCTCTAGTGATGTAACGTAACCATGTGTCTACCTGTCCCGTCTCCCATCCCATTAGTCGTGATAAAATGGCTGTGAACGTGTACTCGACATCGGTAACTAGCGACAATCTGAGTCGTCATGACATGCTGGCCTGGATCAACGAGTCCCTACAGATCAACCTCACTAAGATCGAGCTGCTGTGTTCAGGTAAGGCCTAACCCCCTTTTAACTAACTAACTAACTAACCAACTCAAAGGATTGGCTACCTAATCCAGAACTGGTACCAGTCTTTATGTGTTGCCTGTCAGGGATCTATAGGTTGGTTGGTAGGGAACTGTGAAGCTAAAGATGAACTAGCATCATAGATGACTAATCATTTGATGTCAGCGTTATGTATGGGGTATCACTCATTGTCGCTGAACAGGTGCTGTGTCATTTTTCCATGATGATGTCGAAGCAACAGAGGTTATGGGTGTAGCAGGGCTTGGTAGGCAAATACTGGCAAATGTTGTTGCTGCAGGATTGATATGGCACAGATGGAGATCTGAACAGCAGCTTTTGTATTGTTTCGATGTAGGCTCCCCTGCCTGCATAACCACAGGGTCAGGCTTTAACTAGAGGACACGCCAAGATCATGTTTCAGATTTATGTTCTGCCTAAACCTGTCATTACTCTGTAGTCCTCTGTTAGTCTGATGTCATTATCTGGAGTTCTCAGATAAAAGGCTGATAGATCAAAGTTGGGTGTTTTTGACAATGGTTCCCTCTCATTGTTGCTCTGCTTCATCTTTGGAATACCCAACACCCCCATCTCCCCCCTCCCTCCCCTCTTCCCCCAGGTGCTGCTTATTGCCAGTTTATGGACATGCTCTTCCCTGGCTGTGTGCCTCTGAAGAAAGTGAAGTTTGCTGCCAAGCTTGAACACGAGTTCATTCATAACTACAAGATACTGCAGGCCAGCTTCAAAAGGATGGGCGTCGACAAGGTGAGCAAGCTGCTAGTGTCCCACAGTCGCAAGATAGTTGGTAGAAGGATTGACCCCCCCCTGCGTAAAACTGCCTCTGTTATTGACTCGCTATTCGATGTTCTCTGATCCTAATCCCAGCCCTTGTGTATGGACTTGGACTTTACTCTATGTGTGTGTGGGTGAGTGTGTGTTTGTGTGTGTGTGGGTGGGGGGGACCTCCTAATGATGTCAGCTGTGCTGCAGCCTGTTAATTGTGTTTACTGCTGAATTAGCATGGCCTCTTTCTTTCTCCCCCTCTCCCTCTCTCTCCCCCCTCCTATATTTACATTGATGTGATAAGAGGGCTGTTGACCTGCTAGACAGGCTCACTCTGTTAGCTTGTCATTAGTTCTCATCCTGGAACTGGACCACACTGCACAATGAAGAGATTATGTGTGTGTGTGAGTACTTTTAAGGTGTGTGAGTGACAGAGAGAGCAGAGAAATGTTTCCCCCATTGTGTCCATCCGTGTTTGATCTCATCTTCTCCAAAACGCCACTGGGTTTAGTATTGCTGGTCACACCCCTCACCTGGTGTGTCCAAACGTGCTGTGGATTAAACGTGTTATATCTCACCTAGATCTCCACGCCTAACACTGTCCTCTACTTCCCCAATATGGTTCAAATCGTACCAAGGATGTTTTACTATACTCTCTTCCACTGTTCTGTTGCAATTGACTCCCAGATCATCCCAGTGGACAAGTTGATAAAGGGGAAGTTCCAGGACAACTTTGAGTTTGTCCAGTGGTTCAAGAAGTTCTTTGACGCCAACTATGACGGTAAGGATTACGACCCCGTGGAGGCGCGCCAGGGTCAGGACACCATGCCCATGCCCAGCCCAGCCATGTCTGCTCTCAACAAGCCCAAGAAGATCCTCAATGCAGGTCAGTCTTTCTCTCTCTCTTTCTTTCTTACCCCCCAATCTCTCTTTCCGATCGTAATCAATCCGTCCCCTTTTCCCTTACTCTGATTGGTCGGCTGTTCCTACCAGCTCCCCAGAGGGCCGCGGTTGCTAAAGTAGCACCCAAGATGGCGCCGGGGTTGGCACGGAGACCAGGGGTCGGTGGAGGAGACGAGGAGAGGGCGGAGCTTATCCAGGAGGTAATGTGGATGTTTTTTTGTTTTTCATCCTTGAATTTATTCTATGTAGTCATTCATGTATTCAAATTAAGTAGAGACAATATTGTGAATATAGAGCTATATAAAGCAGTTAGCAGTTGTAAGCTACATCTAGTTGATGCCTAAGTGGTTGTTTAGTTAGAGCCAGAGGACATAAATGAGATTCTCTCTCCCTGCAGGTCAACATTTTAAAGTCCACCATCCAGGACATGGAGAAGGAGAGGGACTTTTATTTTGGAAAACTGAGGAACATTGAGCTTATCTGCCAAGAGAAGGAGGGAGAAGGAGACCCAACACTGCAGAGGATCATAGACATTCTCTACGCCACAGACGTGAGTGAACACACACACACAGCCTGTCTGCCTCAAAACCAGCTATGACCCAAATGATGAACTTTCAACACTACTAGTGTAGTAGTCATAGATGATTTTGAAATGATTGATACCTACACCAGGTATTCTCCACACAACCAAGATCTTCTGAACGAAACATGCAAAGTAGGCTGTGGGTAAACACACAGCTACAAACATGGCAGCTGTAATCTTTATTGAATTCTATCCTCTGGGTTAAGATCATGTGTCGTGGTCCAAGCAACAGCTGATTCACTCTTTATAATTCCACGAGTGGAATGTAATGTTTGTAGGCCTTCTTCAGTATGGTGACACCACTGAGACTGGCTCACTGCTTCAGTATGCTAACACTATTGGCCCAGGGACTGCGGTTGAAAATTAGCCGGCTGGCTAAAACCGGCACTTTAACTTAAAACGTTGATTAATGTGCACTGTCCCGGTAAAAAAAAACGAAATAAATACAAAAAATACAAATATTAGCACAGGCTCATTCAAGCCTTCCTTATTTACTGTACAAGGCATAGCTAGATCTGTCTGGACAACATTCATACCCCTTGGGTACTAAAAAAATAAAATACAAGTTAGAACAATGTAATCAACATCTGAATGACATCATCTTTAGAAAATAAAATAATGATGCCTGAGGGGTATGGAGTGGAGATCTCAGTATGATATTGATAGGTGCCTCATTCTGTGTCCCATGTGTCCTATCAGGAGGGCTTTGTCATACCGGACGCCGAATCAGAAGAGCAGGAGGAGTTTTAACCCTCGGGACTGGATGACGCACCTCTTGCTCCAACCTCCAACCAACCTTTCCTTTCCGAACCTGCCTGAACCCACCCCCTCCCTCACCCCTGCAATCAGCTACAGCCCCAGCCCCACCCTCCCTCTCTAGTACCTGAAACCACCAGTTCATGATATGGATTTGGGGTACTGAAATGGACTCGATATGAAATGTTTTTTTTGGTCTGTCAAATCAAGTTGAAACAAGTCAAGTGTGAAGTACCTCCTCTGAAGGGCCTGTCCCTGGCTCGCTCTCCTGGTGGCCTGTATCTGCCTAGCCTAGTGCTGTACTACACTACAGAGTGGCCATCTTGGTCGGCTTCTAGTGGCCATCTTGGTCTGCTCAGGTCCCGAAGAGTGAGTTTATCCGTCTGTAATATTCCACTTCTTTGGGCTTTAGATTATTATTTTTTCTCTCCCGTGTGTGTTGTGTCGCAAGTTCTTTGGCACCTGCACTGTCTTTTGTACATGTTTTCTCTTTTCCCTAAATTATCACAGTCTTTGCCACATGCTTCCATTACGTATGGGAACTCGTTTTCCTAGTTATGTTGATAGAGGAAGGGTTTTAGATATGTTATGTTGTGTGTATGGTTGATGTTTTCTGATCATGGTCTATCATTAGTACATCACTCAGTCCACCCTGTGCCCCCCACCCCACCCCCCAAAAAAACTTGTTATACAGTTTTATCATTGGGTCTCATTTGAGGATGAGCTTGTTTAAAATGTGCAATTGTTTTATTCCAGGAGAACTGTGACTGTTTGTCATAGTCACAGTCCGGTCACACTAATACAGAATGCAGCTTCTTCACTGCAAGTCTTCTAGGCATGCCAGTATTTAATGCTGAACAAGAATCGTATCGCAACAAGGCTTGTGGTGGAGTGTGTGTGTGTGTGTATGTGAGATATATTTTATGTTTTGCTTGCCTTCTGTGTGTTAGAAGGCATATGCCTGCCTCGACCCATGACCTCTGGGCTTTAGCCTCACACGTGTCCTGATAAACTAACTTGGCCTCGAGCGGTCAGGCAGGTTCACCGGGTCATCCCAAACAACCCAGCCACGCCCACTTTTGGCTTTTCTCTAACCACCGTTTCCTCCACCGGCACAAGATTCTTGACTTCTTGTGCCAAAGGCTTTCTGTTTGCAAGGAGAGCACCTCATAAAGGTGATAGATTATTTTTTTAAACATTGTTTTTTCAACGGTCTTTTCTTATTTCAACCATATTTCAACTGGATTTGTGGAGAGTTTTAACTAGGCGATGTACGTTGTGGAATGAGTTTAGATTGATCATAGCCTTGCTAATGTCCCAGAGACCAAGTAAATGGGCCCCCAAAACATAACTGCCAGACTCTGCACAGGACAGGGAAGTCAGAGATTTTAGATGTTTTTATAAATGGCCTTATTCTTAATGTTTTTTGTTTGTTTTCTTCTCTTGGTAACCTTTTTCATAAACTCAACATAGATGTGACTTTGATGTATTTTCTCTTTTTTGGCAAATGTTTGTAATGCGAATTAAAATATTGTCAGTTAGCTCTTAATATCTGGAGGCTATGTTTTTTTGCTGCTCTGTAGCATGTCTTCTAGAGAACGAGGCAGAAAGGTTTCAGGGTCTCCAGTCTTCCATGTCATTCTCAGATAAACCCCTCACCTCTGTGAAATGCCTGAGCCTCTAAAGTCACACAAACCTGATGAACTTTTTAATTAACAATTTTAAGCCTGCAGGTAGAATTCTCCATCCACACAGTAGTGGATGGAGAGCAGTCAGCACACAGTAGAGCAGTCTGGGTAATGTAGTTTAATACATCCTATACTGATGAGAGACATTGGCTTTCTGGTTGTAGAAATAGGTGAGATTGTTTAGAATGATCTCAGTCTACTATACCGTCTAACTTTAGTACCATTTTCCAAGCCTGATAAACTAGTCTGGTGGTACGAGCTCCCAGATCACAGTGGATCTGTCGACCAGACTGGAGTATAATATTCTCCTAGAACCTAAACAAGTGATGATGAGGCCTTTGTTATAGGCAGGGCAGAGAGAGCTTGAATGTTAGTCGTGTCAGCAGGTCCCTGCTTGTGATGGTGGAATTATTCAAGTTATCTGAATTACTAGTTTGCCTTTGTTAAGGACCGGAGCTCCATTTTGATGTGCATTTGTCTAGGAATCGCCCTTCTTCCGAATCATCCTTTTTTTTCTGAATATGTTTGGGGCGTGAACAGGAAACCTTCCTGTTCAGATATTCACGTCACCGTGTGTGTTCAAGTCTCCGCAGGCGGTGGAAGAAACACTGAAAACTTGAACTGTAACGAGAACCTCAGTGTCTTGTATTGAAACATATTTAGTGTTGGGTTTTTTTGGTCTTGTTTGTACGCAACCTTGCTGGTTAATTGTGGTGGGTGCATAGGGTCTCACCAAGATAAATTGTATTGAAAAACATTTGACTCAGTGAAGATGTTTGATATGCAACGCTGTTGGGTTAGGACAGCGACCCGACCCCACTTTGGCCTCTCAGTCTGACTGTGCCAACAATGACCTCTGATCTCCAACCTCGGTCTGACCCCAAGCCACCTGATTGGTTCTCTTCTCTTGTAAAGGTTTCTGATGGTACTATGAACTGGAATGACAATGCTCAGCCTACATTTGTGCCCCCCCCTTCCCAATCCCTCAGAGCTGAGGCGCCTGGACACTGTGGGCCTTGTGCCCCCCCCCCCCCCCCCCCCCCCCCACCACCACCAACTTTTAGTTTTATCAATCTCTCTTTCTCTGTTTGTCTTTTAAGCGGGAAAATATGATTATCTTATTTTCTTTCTTAAACTCTTAGCTGAATCAAGTTTCTTACGATGAATAAAAACAGTATTTCCACGGTAAGCACATTTGTTGCGTTTTTTGTTATTGTTGATGCATTTATCCTCAATGTTTACTATAATGTTGTCATATGGGTGAGTGAGTCACCTCACGACCAAGACAACACCATTGGTCTAGAATAGATGGTTGTTCTAGGTTATAAATTCCAAGATTCAAATAATGTGACATCACGGAGAGCCTAAGGAGTTCTAGAACATCTGTCGTACTGTGAATGGGCCCTTTGTGGAGGAGTTTGTAACAGATAGCTGCAGGCTGAAACTGGATGGTGTTAGCCATGGGAAGTACCTCAAATGGCAGCATTGCCAACATGAAGGCCGGCAAGATGCCTTCAGAATCCTGACGGATTTATCAAAATGTTGTATTTGCACCCTGCATTGCTTTTTGATCTTGTATCATTGAATATCTGCCACCCAGTTGAGTAAGCCATTTCTCCTCCAGCAAAAACTGCTAGATCTGGCTTTAAGTCCAAAAGATATGAATACATCTCTCTCAAACTAAACAGACGTGTCAGCAATCGGGGTAACCATCTCACTTCCAGTAAGTTGCATGAGCAGGGAGTTTGTGGCTCTTAGCTTCAACAGTTCACAATGGTCACGAGCACGGAAGTATCCAATACTTGACGTGTTCAATATCCTTTGCAGCAAGTGCTTCTCTGCAGGAAACAGTGGGTTAAGGGCACGGAGGTTAATTTTCCTCTAACTTGAGTGCCAGCCGGCCTGTCTTTGCCGCGGCTCCATTGCACTCCAGTTTATTTCATTTATGCTCATCAAAGTTGTCACAGTTTAAAAAACGTAGTTTGCTGTTGTAGTCGTCTTTAGCTCCATAAAAAAAAAATTCTCCCTTATCTTATTTTCCCATTCATAGCGAACACGTGCTATTAGGTGTGACGTTTTTGACAAGTCTGTCGACTCATCTTCTATGCCTAGGCTAATGGCGAAGTCCGCTGTCACAAAGCCGGGCAGCGCACAAACCGGGCAGAATGTCCAAGGACATTGATGAGATGCAGCGTTGACTGTATCATGGAATCATGACACTACGTATTATGATTTAAAAAAATTGCATAGTTGGAGGTAACCTTCTGTTGGTTACTATAGTAACGTTCCTGATATGGCTGGTGTTAAACAAATTGCGGAGCAAGAAGTGCTTAATCATATGTAAGCGAATATTCTTTGATTTCGTTTGGGGGGGATATGAAGTGATGTGTATTTATAACTATGTTTAGTCATGTAAAAAATAAATAAATAGTCGAATTGGTTGGAACTCACCCACCCCATCAAAGAGCTAGCTTTTTCCCAATAGGGTCCAATGCAGCCTCCCTCCTGAGGCCCGGAACTCTCTCCTCAGGCCCCTCTCTCCTCAGGCCCCTCTCTCCTCATGCCCCTCTCTCCTCATGCCCCTCTTTTCAGGTTTAGCCGAGGTATTAGCGCCATCGCTGGTCGGAGGATATTGTAGTCTATTTATATTATTAGGCCAGGGGTGTCGAAGTCCGGTCCTCGAGGGCCGCTGTCCTGCATGTTTTAGATGTTTCCCTGATCCAGCTCACCTGATTTGAATGAAGGGTCGTTATAACAAACCATTTAATTGAATCAGGTGTGTTGGAGCAGGGAAAAATCTAAAACATGCAGGACAGCGGCCCTCGAGGACCGGAGTTCGACACCCCTGTATTAGGCTAACTTACATTGAACTTCGGTTTTACCATAAGTCAGTAGTGTTTAACATAGCAGAAATTAGCATTGTGGCTACTTCATGTACGGCAAACATTATCACAAAATATTGTTTTAACGCTAAATGTTTAAATTAGCTGGCTTGAAACACATTTACTGTAGGCCTACAGGGGGGGGGGGGGGGGGGGGGGCAAGGGGGGGGGTGCAGAGGGGTACAGAAAAAAACGGAAACAAATGATATTCAAACATTACTTTAATTTAGCTTTACAATAAAATCATACAAACGTCTCTGGCTCTCCCTCTTCTAGCTCTTCAGCTCTCTCAATAACTTGATATGTTTCTATCACCTTTTTATTTTATTTAGTCAGCTCAGGGGGGCCACAGGGGGGGCCAGGGACATTTATACATGGGCACTGGCCCCTGTATGTCCTCAAATAGAACTGCCATTGGATCCAAACAACTTTATTTTACCATAAGAAAAAAAAAATATAGCTGCAGCTATGATTCCTCTCAAAAGAACAAAACATTGTAAAATGTACATAAATAAGATTACACTTAACAACTGACAATGGAGTTTAAAAATATATTCTTTGAAATTGAGAATTGAACACGTACCTTCGTATTTACTGATGCAACGCTTTAAACAACTGAGCCACAAGAACTTGATTGAATGACGCATTCATTTTGGATCAATTTATTGAAAAGGATTTCAAATTGATCCAAATTGAATCTGTCATTCAATCGATATTGTGACTGCATTGAACAGTGTGCAATCACAATATCGATTAAAATAAAACTTCTACACACATGATGCAAGAAATCCAGACCCGTAATTGTATCACATAACACTAACAGTTCTGGCTCTTTATGTAGCCTAGATAGTAATCCCCTCAGAGTAAAACATGTTTTAAGTTATGGGTTATGTTTGGCATAGTCTAAATGTGGTTCTAGCCAGCTACTTACTAATCCTTTAAAAACACAATATTTTGTGATATTGTTAAACACTTTTGACTTCGGTTGAAACTAAAGTAAAAGTATTCATAGGGCTACATATATGGTAAATGCAATACATTGTCTAACCAGCGTTGGCGAGATACCACTACTGTACAAATCTCATTGGTTTACGTATATAAATGCAATACATCCTCCGACCGGCGGTGGCGGTAATCCCTCGGCTACACCTGATAAGAGGGGCCGGAAGAGAGAGGGGCCTGTGGAGAGAGTTCCGGGCCTGAGTAGGGAGGCTGCCCTTCCCGCGATTGGACCCTTCTCATTGGCATTGGTTTAACTATATAAATGCAATACATCCTCCGACCAGCGGTGGTGCTAATATCTCGGACACGTGAAAAGAGGGGCCTGGAGAGGCGCCTGAGGAGAGAGTTCCGGTTTAGAGGGGCCTGGAGAGGGAGCTCAGCAATTAGTCCCCCCCCCCCCCCAGGAGTGCAAATCGGGGTGCCCTCACCGCCCCCTCCAACTACAACATGGACATATGACGTGGTGCTGTTGGCGCCCTTTGCTGGTAGTGCGGGACGGTTAATTAATGGATGCGTTGCAGAAAATGCCGCCCCCCTCTTGATGCTTCCCTAGGCAGCTGCCTATGTCGCCTATAGGAAGGACCGGCACTGAATTGGACCCTTCTCAGCTCTTCGGTGGCGTTGCCTACAATAGGCTATCCGGTTAAAACTGTGTTTGTAAAGGTGGTAGTCACGT
Source organism: Hypomesus transpacificus (assembly GCF_021917145.1). Taxonomy (NCBI): domain Eukaryota; kingdom Metazoa; phylum Chordata; class Actinopteri; order Osmeriformes; family Osmeridae; genus Hypomesus; species Hypomesus transpacificus. The sequence continues at coordinate 13,674,749 of NC_061077.1, forward strand.
TTCCGAGTCCAAGGACAGGAGTTTGAATCCCAGAACGGGTAAGATCGGGCGGAAGCGACACTGACGAGCATTCGCTGCCTCTGCCTAGTTTATCCTGACTCCCCAAAGCTCCCTCAAACCTCTCCAAGGTTCCCTTGAGGTCTGTGGCCCCCTTGTTGAGAACCGCTAGTCTAACATGTGTCTAAATGAACAAAACAACAATATAATAGCTGGACATACAGTGCCCTCCAAAAGTATTGGAACAGTGAGGCCAATTCCTTTATTTTTGCTGTAGACTGAAAACATTTGGGCTTGACATCAAACGATGAATGTGAAACCAGAGATCAACGTTTCAGCTTTTATTTCCAGGTATTTACATCAGGATCTGATGCACAAATTAGAAAATATCACCTTTTTGTTCGAACCCACCCATTTGTCACGTGAGCAAAAGTATTGGAACATGTGACTGACAGGTGTGTTTTGTTGCCCAGGTGTGTCCTATTACATACATTATTCAATCAATAAATACCACTGAATGTCTACACTCAGGTTCAGATTGGGTAAGATAGGTTTTGTCTATGCAGACTGTATTCAGAGGTGAAAACAACATGAAAACCAGAGCGCTGTCTTTGGGTGAAAAACAAGCAATTGTGAGTCTTAGAGAAGATGGAAAATCAATCAGAGCCATTGCAGAAACATTGGCCATAGCCAGTACAACCATTTGGAATGTCCTGAAGAAGAAGAAAACTACTGGTGTACTAAGTAACAGACGTCGAACAGGTAGACCAAGGAAAACATCAGCAGTTGATGACAGAAACATTGTGAGAGCTGTAAAGAAAGACCCTAAAACAACTGTTAGTGAGATCAGCAACAACCTCCAGATGGCAGGAGTGAAGGTATCACTATCTACTGTTCGCAGAAGACTTCATGAACAAAAGTACAAGGGCTACACCAGAAGATGCAAACCACTCATTAGCAAGAAGAATAGGAAGGCCAGGCTGGAAATTGCCAAAAAGTACAGAGATGAACCTCAAAAATTCTCGGACAAAGTTTTATGGACTGATGAGACAAAGATTAACTTTTACCAAAGTGATGGAAAGGCTAAAGTTTGGAGAAAGAAAGGAACTGCTCATGATCCCAAACACACAAGCTCATCTGTGAAACACGGTGGAGGTAATGTCATGGCTTGGGCTTGCATGGCTTCTTCTGGGACGGGCTCATTAATCTTCATTGAGGATGTAACACATGATGGCAGCAGCAAAATGACCTCGGAAGTCTACAGAAACATTTTGTCTGCCAATTTAAGGAAAGATGCAACCAAACTGATTGGCAGAGCCTTCATCATGCAGCAAGATAACGACCCAAAACACACTGCCAAAACAACAAAGGAGTTCATCAGGGGCAAGAAATGGAAGGTATTAGACTGGCCAAGTCAATCTCCAGACTTAAACCCTATAGAGCATGCATTTTACCTGCTTAAGAGGAGACTGAAGGGAGGAACCCCACAAAACAAACAACAACTGAAAGAGGCTGCAGTGAAAGCCTGGGAAAGCATCAAAAAGGAAGAATGCAAAAGTTTGGTGACGTCAATGGGTCACAGACTTGCTGCAGTTATTGAAAGCAAAGGATTTGCAACTAAATATTAAGTCTTATTCACTTAAATATGTTTTAAGTATATCTGTTCCAATACTTTTGCTCACATGACAAATGGGTGGATTCAAACAAAATGTGATATTTTCTTAGTTGTGCATCAGATCCTGATGTAAATACCTGGAAATAAAAGCTGAAACGTTGATCTCTGGTCTCACGTTCATTATTTGATGTCAAGCCCAAATGTTTTCAGTCTACAGCAAAAATAAAGGAATTCGCCTCACTGTTCCAATACTTTTGGAGGGCACTGTATGAATGCAGTAGGACATATTAAGCCAGTATTGTAATATCACCATGGGGTTCTCTTTGTTTTAGGCTCCCCACGGACAAGCAGAAACCAAGTAGAGCACAGGTAGAGAGCAACAGAGACACTGAGATAACACTGTAGAACTGGTACTGTTTTTTGTACAGTGTGTGTGTGTGTGTGGGTGTGTGTGTGTGTCAGAATGCAGACATTGCAGGGGTGGGGACCAGTGGGTCTGCGGCAGTGGACGAGAAGGAGAAGAGCTCGGGTCGGGTGGAGGACCAGATCAATGATGAGCACCTCCGATGCATCGAAGCCATGTTCCATGAGGCGGACATTGAGGGAGAGGGAGGTAGGAACACACACACACATACACTTCAAATATCTGTCTCCCCACATCAGCATCCATGCTGAGAAACACCCCCTGTCTTCCTTACTGCTGGTCTGTTGTGTCAAAAACACACCATGTCTCTATCTGTCTCTCCCTCTCTGCCCTCATCTCTCTCTCTGTTCATCCTTTTCTCCTCCTTGCTCCCTCCTGCCTAGGGCTATCCATGAATGAGTTCCGCATCGCCATCAAGGAGATCATGGGAGACGTAAATGATGAAGATCTGGACAACATTTTCATGAAGGTGGACACCAACTGTGATGGCAGTGTGGACTGGGTATGTGTCTGTCATCTGGGTGAGACATTCACTTCATTCACTTGTGTGACACACAAACACGACATGACAGAAATGCCAAACCAGAGCTAAATATGTCAACTGGCTGACTCAGCAAGGGATGAGTTGCCAACACACTCCCACACACATACACACACACACGCACATGCACACACATATCTGACAGCTGTGCCTGACCCTGTCAGGAGGAGTATCTGAACTACATGCTGCTGGAGTACAGAGAGAAGGACTCCCTGCAGAAACAGAACAGGCCTCTTTACTTCCCCAAGCCACTCAAGATCATCCCTGTGTGAGTTCACCCTCTCACCTGCCCAACTGCTGCCAGCGGCCAATCGAACTCAGGCCTCCTGGGGTGACTTCATCCATCCATCCATTTAGTCATCCATTCTGTAATCTATCCATCCACCCATCCTCTCATTCATTCATTCATTCATTCATCAATAATTCATTCATTTATCAATGTAGTATTGTGTTACTCTACCCCCTAGCAGTACTGTGTGATATTGTATGACATTCCCAGGTCCCACTGTGAGCCCATCGTCAGTCTGCAGTTCTACCCGTTCCAGACCCAGCAGGCGGATAACAAGGATGCTGGCGGCCAGGACGAGGCCAAGCCCAAGACTCGCACTCTGCTGGGCCGCTACCTGTCCATCAGCCGAGACGGCATCCTCAACTACTGGAGCGAGAGATTCAAACTGACCCGTACCGTCAATGTGAGTGTGCGTGTGCACGTGTGTGTGTGTCTGTAAGAACGATGTCAATGTTTCACCTCTCTGCTCCCTCCATAGATAGGCCACATGAAGAAAGGCCACAACCCTAGCCAAAAGATCTGGGTGAATGATATGCTCTGTCTCAGCAACCTCCACCTGCTGGCTGTAGCCACAACCGGGAGAGACGTGGGTGTGTGCAGCAGTCTGTGTGTGTGTGTGCGTGTGTGTGTGTGTGCGTGTGTGGGAGGGGGGAGGGGAGGGTTAAGCATCTATGTACGATATTCATCTTGATGCCCCAGCCATAAAAGCAACAGATTTAGTTGGTCATGACCAAGCCTGTTTCTGTGTTTTCTGTCAGACTTCTTTGACATCAGTGCCAGCAAGTGTGACAGCGCCTTCTGTCTGACAGGCCTGGAGGGTTACATAGTGGTGATGGACTACTGGTAGGACACTGGCTAGAGCTTGATAGGGACCTGTCAGATTCATTGTTTTGATGGATTTTTATCTTAGTTTATGTGTGTGTTTGTGCCCAGGTCAGATGGGGTCAAGTCTGTGTTCTGTCTGGGAGACGTGGAAGGTTGTTTGACAGCCTTTATCTCGTCTAACGTCCTCCAAAATGGACTCTTCAACAGCGGAGCCTACAAAGCTGGTGCCAGAACACACACACACCTACTGTTCTTTCATTACTCACCCCTGTAGCAAGCCCTGTCCCCTTTGTGACCCCCCCTTACCCCCTCCTCTCCACCTCCCTCCCCTCTGTGTCTGTGTTCCAGGGGGTAGCTGTCGGATTCCTGTCCCTGCGTTGCTGAAGAACCAGTCCAAGTACTTCATGTGCTTCAAAGTGGTGCGTAGTGCAGCTGCTCCAGCCCATAGAGATGTATTTCATACAAGCATCCATTTCGGTTTTTGGCACGGACGAACCGGGCAGCCGCCTGGGCCAGCATGAAGGGCAGGGCGGCAATTTCCCAAGTGCATCAAATTAACCCTCCCGCTATCCTTGAGATTCAAACGCACTACCAGCAGAGGGCGCCAACTGCGACACGTCATATGCCCCTTGCCCAGGGCGCCAAATGTGCTAGGACCGCCACTGCGAGCATCTATGTGTTTACACATACTATATGTACACATACACAGGCAATGGCAAATGAGACCTGGAAATATAGGCTCATGGGATCATACTTGTCTGTATGACACATGTCACATGTCACATGACACGTCTGTAAGATACGCAGCCTATTCATTATTCGTATGGTCATTTGCTTAATCAAAACTGTGCTGTTTGGAACTGAGAGGCTAGCGTGAGCTCTTACAGTACCCTATCTATAAGGAGTCAGGTGGCTTAGCGGTTATGGAATTGGGCTAGTAATCAGAAGGTTGCGGGTTTGATTCCCTGCCATGCCAAAATTGACGTTGTGTCCTTGGGCAAGGCACTTCACCTTACTTACCTCAGGGGAATGTCCCTGTACTTACTGTAATTTGCTCTGGATAAGAGCGTCTGCTAAATGTATAACCCCTACTACAGTAGATTGTAGAGCTAGTTACAAAGCCAAACTATCATTCTGCATCTACCAGACGCTGAACTAATGCATCTGCTGAAGTATAAACACAAGCTGTATTCCTTTACAATTGCCCACACAGAGCTTTTGTTTCCAGGGAGTGGGTCAGCTATTTTGGGCTCTTTGTCAGGCTGTCTGTAAGGAGGGAGAGAGTAGAGAGAAGTACCAATAAAGAGGGATGACAACAGGAGTTTTTAGAGAGGGGGGTGGCGTGAGAAGGATCTTTCTTCTGTTATCTAATATTTTTTGCGTTAAGGTTTGATGCCTCTCTCTCTCTCTCTCTCTCTCTCTCTCTCTCTCTCTCTCTCTCTCTCTCTCTCTCTCTCTCACTGTTTCTCACTGTCTCTCCCCCTCCTCTAACTCTCCCATCTTTAGGCCATTCTCAACAACTGGTGCCACCAGATCCGTTTCCTACCTGATCTCAATGCCATCGCCACCTGCTGTTTGTCTGACCAAACTGCCATGGTGCTCACCACCGTGCCCCACTCCCAGAAGGCCAAAGTCTAGTACGCTCCTGGTCTAGCAACCTGCCCTCTACCTCCTCCATCTCCTTCCTTCAAATCTCTTTTTATCTTTTCTCTCTACCTCCTCTCTCTACCATCTCCATTTACCATCTACCTTTACCTCCTCCCTCTCCCCTGTACCTGCTACCTCTGCCCTCATTAGATGCAGTACATTTTAGTGTATGACAAATCTATGGCATAAGTGACGTGATGAACAGTCATTCATCAATTAATCGATTGGATTTAATTTATCTAGCAACTCAGCGTTCCAGATAAGAAAAGGCATCCTCTGCTTCGACTACTCCCCGGAGTTCAACATCCTGGGTGAGAGAATGACAAAGTCTGGCGCCAGGAAATAGCTCATATTTCGATTCTTACTCTATTCCGCTGTACTCCGCCGTGCTCTGAGCGTGTGTCTCCCGGTGTGGCAGTGACAGGAGGGTTTGACCGCACCGTGCGGATCTGGAACCCCTACATCAACAACTGCTCCATCTCCCAGATGAAGGGCCACTCAGCCGCCATCACGCACATCGTGGTCAACGGGTCGGACAACAAGATCATCAGCATCTCCAAGGACAAGGTAGGGATGCCAGGGTCGAGCAGCCCTACAGGACGCATGCTCTGACCCACGGAGAACCTAAGTGCCTAACCGTTCTGTCACACCCTCCTAACTATGTCATTTATATATTAACTGGGACTTGTATAGTGTATGTGTATATGTATGTGTGTATGTATATTTATATATATAGAACACAATAAACTGTCCCGATACACCAAAACTCTGGTAACGCTCTACTACGCCCCCTTCACCCCCACCTTCCATCCTTGACCAATTCCCCACCCCTCACCCCCATTTCCCCTCAGAACGTGCGTGTGTGGGACCTGCAGGGCTGCACCTGCCTGCAGAGCATCCACTCCAGGAACGTTCCCATGAGTCGCCTCCCCATCTCCAGCATCCACTACAACAGAGACACCAACATCCTGGTCCTCGCCACCTCCCTGGTAGGAGCACTCACGCTAACTTTATTGACACAGACTGTGTCTGACAGGCTACGTTGTTGATTGTCTCGGTTGTAAGACATGATATCTCGTCTTTGGGAGGCGTTGAAATAGGTTCTTCAGAGTGTGTACGTGTGTGTGTACACTTGTGCGTGTGTACAGATAGGGGTTCTCCACGGTGCTGTGGAGCATGTTGACACCAGCCAAAAGCTGAAGACCTCTCATGAACACTCCCTCTGCACTGCTCTCTACAACAAAAACTTCAAACTGGTGAGCTGGGCTGAGCCAGGTTCCCTGGCTTCTCTAGCCAGGGTGCTGTCTCCCATCTGGGGGCTGGAAGGCTGACAGTGAAGGAACGCCACCCTTCTGCTCCAGGTGGTGAGCGGTTGCCATAACGGCGTGGTGAGCGTGTGGGACATCCTGACGGGGGAGAAGGTCATGCAGTTCCAGACGTCGCCGGAGAGGCCGGCAGAGGTGACAGCCATGGCGTTCGACGCCCCCAAGCGCCGCCTCATCACGGGTTCCAAGGATGGAACCGTGCGTCTGTGGAACTTCAACAACGGAGCACTGCTGCTCACCCTGCCCATGCTGGACGACAACGAGGTGCTGACCCCTGACCCCCACCACGCCTCGCATTCGCCACTAACCCTAAAATCCATTCAGGTCACTTTATTGATCTTGAAGGAATGTTCAGGTAACTCTGTGTACCCTAACCCTAAATAAGTTACAGTTATATAAATATAGTTTTTAATTGCGCAGTTGCGAAATGCTTTGGACCATATAACATAACATAAGCATAACATAAGCAGCATGTAAATAACACAGAAGGCTAATAAGGAAACGAACCCATGACCCTGAGATTAAGAGTGTCCTGCTCCACTAACTGAGCTAGCCGGGGTTACGGTGATGCAACAAGAGACACTCTGTCGGGGACCCTTGTGACAGTTATTGTTTCAAATGATTGGACTGTGTCCAGAAGGCTGACATTATCACGATGGCTGGCTGGCAGGTAGACCCAAATGCAAAACTCAGACCACGGGAGTAAATTAACGGTTTATTTTAAGTCGGAGAAAAGGCAGGGCTGGTGGTAGGGGTAGCGGAGAATCCGGGGAATGCTGGACTGATGAGCAGGACTGGAGCTGGCAGAGGTATGAACCGAGTCTAAAGAAAACAGACAGAGAATCCAAGTTACTGACAGAATTTGATGAATAAACTGACAAGGATAAATCAGACAGGCCGACTAACGTGGACTGATGGCAATGTTGAACTGGCGAAGAGTAGATGTGGAACCGGTGTTAGTATCCTGATGGGTTGATGAGCCGCAGATGTAATTAGTTAACAGGGTAGATGGAGTGTGTGGACAGGGACCGACAGACAAAGAACAGACAAAAAACGGAAAAGGCATGTCCAGCCCAGGGACATGACAGACATTTTGTCCAGATATAATATAAAATGAATGGCCAGTGTGCAGTAGCCTGACATTTTGTCCACATATAATATCAAATGAATGGCCAGCTATATAATAGAATAGGTGTATGATAGAACAGTTAGGATATCAAAGCTATGTCAATTTTTTTTTGTGTGAATTGATAGTTTGAATCAAACGTTTGGTTGATATTGACAGAAGGCCTTTTGACATTCAAGAACCTTTGATGTTTATCTCCCAGGTGACGGGCATCATCTACATCAATCAGAGGATCTACGTTTCCGGCTGGAGCAAGAGAGTCATGTGGTACCTGTGAGTATAGCAAGGTGGTGTCTCTTTATATCTGTATCTACTCTCTTCTCCACTCCTCTCCATTATTTTCTTATCCACACCTCTCCACACCTCTTCACTCCACTCCTCTCTTCTTCACTTCTCTCCATTCCTGTCTTCGACTCTCTACACCTCTTCACTCCTCTCCTCTCTACTTCTATTTTCTCCTCTCCTCACCACTTATTTTCCCTCCTCTCTTCTCTTCTCTCTCTACACTTCTCCTCTTCTTTCCTCTTCACCCCTTTCCATTCCTCTTTTCTGTTCTTCCCTCCACTCCTCTCCTGACCTCTTCTTCCCTCTCCCCCCCTCTCCAGTGATGTGAAGGAGGACATGGAGATGGAGTACCGTGTGTGGAACCAGTACCACTCTGAGGACATCTACTCCATGCACGCCCACGGCAACAAGATGCTGGTGACCGCCTCCTACAGCGGTGACATCATCATCTGGAACATTGATTCTGGTCGTGCCTTTTGCAGGTTCAACGCCAGCGAGAGCCCTCGTCCTCTCCTGCCCAAACGGGTATCACCTCTCATCTCCGAGTCCGTTACTGTGGTAACTACAGCCATAGGTGCTGGTGGTCTTAGAAATGGAGTAACTCATCCTAACAGTGTGATTCACGAGACTTTGTAACAGTAGAACATAACTGACCTTTGACCTAGTGTCAACCCCTATTGACCCCATCAGGAGGCGGAGTTAGATGCTAAGGAGAAGACTCAGAAGAGGTTGTTGGGGGAACACAAGGCGGACAGGAGCGGCAAACTTCCACCAATCAGTGTTGAGGATCTGGAAAAGCCTAGTCTAGCTGTGGAGCAGGTACGAGCATAGGAGAAGAGAGGGATGAGGAGAAGGGAGATTAATTTTAGGACAGAGAGGAAGAGGTTTAGAGAGAAGGTAGAGATAATAGTTGAAGGATTACTGTAAGGGAGGGATGTGGAGAAGGTAGAGAGATAAGAGGAGGGAGATTAAGAGAGGGATGTGGAGAAGGTAGAAGGAAGAGAAAGCGGACCCATCCCAGTTGAATCAGAAGAGCATCGCCCAGAAGATGTCCTGTAGCTCACATACAGTCGCCCCCCCCCCCCCTCCTCCAGGCCCTGTTCCTAGGTACCCGGGAGCGCAGCCCCGACACAGCCATCCTCCTGACCAGCGTGGCGGACGGCCACGTGTACGCCTGGTCTATCCACCACCAAGGGGGGCTGCTGGGCAAGTTCAGGGCCGTGCATAGCAAAGGGCTCTCCATCAACTCCATGTCCACCGACCAGCGCAACCAGATGCTGCTCACCGGAGACAGCTGCGGCTACATCACGGTGGGTTGAAAGCTGTCTGCCCCCCCCATTGGCTCATGAAGGCTGGGTGTAAAAGCCCTCCGTAGCTATAACCTCACCCTCACCCACCCCTACAGTCCAGATTAAGTAAAAAAAAAAAAAAACTCTTATAGGTTAGTCGGGGATGTCATGATGCTAACTCTTGGCTAGCTGTGTCGTATCAGCTGTGTTGATGTCTGCAGCTGTGGGACATAGAGGACTACTGCCTCTCCAGGCGCGCGGAACAGGATAGAGCCGGTCACCACAACCCCACCACCACCAGGCTGCCCAGCCTGATCCCCCACTACTGCAAGGTGGAGGGGCCCCGACAGAGGGTGCTGGAGGAGACAACGGAGGAGACGATGGAGGAGGTGGGGGCAGGGAGGGGCGATGGGGGTGGTGAGGGGGAAGTTGAGAAGAGGGAGGTGGATGTGGAGGGGGGGAAGAGGGAGCAGGTAGAGGTTGAGGTGGGGAAGGGGAGGCAGAGATAAGAGCATAAAAGTGTGTCGTGGTGATTTAAAAAAAAAATTGTATTCATCTCAAAATAATGTGGACAGAATGCCTATGACCTATTTGATAATCTAACCTTTGATGACCTATTTGTCCCCAAATTAGATAAGGGGCCCTAAAAGGGTCTCGCTTCCACTTTCTTCCACTAACACAAAGGACAGGAAACTCTTGTAGATGACACTTCAAACTTAAATAACCACAAACTACAAACACATAGGTTATCAAACAACATACTCTAAAGCATTCCTGAACTGTATAATTCACAGTAAATTGTACTATCCATCTGTATATATGCTTGTAGAAGCTTCTTTCTAGAGTCATGCAATTGCCACCTGCATGGTGTCCTCAGCATTGAAACAAATAAGTTCACCCAGTCTATTTTGTTAGTGTATTCATGTTCAGGCTAGCCTGACTGTGGCTAACCTCCTTTCTAAGCCTTTGTCACTGAATAAGGAAATAGCCTGTTAACAGCTTTCTAATATCATAAAAATAAACTTTTGTTCCTGTCAAATGGGATCTCTATATACTATATACATCCAATACCAGCAAATCTACAGAAAGTCACTCCTTGGATGTAGGGCTTCTCTTCCCACATCACAATGCTCCAGTCTAAATACACCGCACATCAGTGTGCACTTCTAGCGTTTACCTCTGTCCAGGGTGCCCCTGTTTTCTAGGAGTGGGGGAAAATTAATTTGCATTTGAATCACAATTCAGTCTTCTAGAGATTCATATCGATTCACAAATTTAAAAAAATTAATAGAAAATTGAACAGAGAGTTTACTCCAACAAAAACAATAGATTTCAAAGTTTTGATGCATTGGCCAACACTGCCTATCAGAGTCAAATAGAAACAAGTAACACTAAACAGCAAACTGGATCAAATGTAAGCATGTATTGAATCTACATTTTATAAAAAAAAACATGAATTGAAAAAATCTTGAATCAATTTTTAATTGAATCGTGACACCAAGAATCGAATCGTGAGGTACAAAAAGATTTCCACCCCTTCTGTTTTCCATACCGACGCCCAGGCTAGACTGACCAGGGCTGACCTGTGACCCCCAGGTGGAGGATGGCTGGAAGGTGCGTCTAAACTCCCCGCCCTTGCTCAGTACCTGGCGGGGGCACTTAAGGAGCATCGTCAGCATAGAGTATGTGGAGCGCTTCAGTGTCATCGTCACCGCCAGCTTGGACTGCAACTTGCGTCTCTGGACCATTTCTGGAAGCTACATAGGTACAGCAGGCACTAAGCAGCCCAACAGTTTTTCTGGTGGTAATGACAGCTGTATAGACTTGAGGCCTATGGGAGAAACAGTGGGGAAGTAGTTGAGTTCAGTGGGAGTTCTATTGGTTGTTGAGGTTCCCTTTCTCCTGAATGTTTCACAGTTTTATTAGTCACTTCTTTTAAATTGATGGAAACGGATTAAAACTGTTTTAGAAATAGTCATGAGTCTGGTGTTAGTCAGCAACTACCCTTCTTTCAAGGTACGTTTGGGCAGGCCCAATGGCGTGTGGGCGACCCCCATGCCTTGATCACGGGGCTGCCTGTGGACCTGAGGAGGGTGGGGTCCTGCCAGACCCTCAAGGTGCTCAACAAGGGCACACGTCCACACTGGAAGTAAATACCCCTCCGCCTGGTCTGATTGGTTCTGCTGCTGGTCTCCCACCTTTGTGTTTGTTGATGTCACGGTTTTTCGTGCGTGCTTGTGTGTATCGATGCCAGCTGTGCCAGGCGCATCCTGGATAACCTGACCCTGCAGAAGCTGCAGAACTCCGCCAACTTCAGCGGAAGTGAGGCCCCCAAACTGCAGGAGCTGGTGACCTCTGACCCCCGCATCACCCAGTACAGCAGCGAGCAGATAGAAGAGACCTGGCAACGCTGGCAGGAGAAGGGCAAACAGGTGAGGGTGGGGTTGGAGAGGAAGGGCTGTGAGGGGTTGATGCTAATCTAGCTACGCTACTTACCTGCCTCGCCTCACTTACTCGCTAACCATCAACCCACTCCTTCCCTCCCCAGACCAGCGCCATTCTGGGGTCGGCTTACAAGCAAAAAGTGCGTCACCATCTCCCTTCTTGGCCCCCCAACCTTCCAGTCTCCTTCAGCAGCCGAGAACAGGCCAGTACACAGATATTAAAACATTCCATACGATGGGAGGCCGGGTGTCTCTTATAAGTTTGACCCTATTCACCATTCCTAGCTCAGAGCTACACCTCTTTTTGTGTTGTTTTTTACATCTAAAACATCGTCATCATCTTTGAGGACACCCCAGTAGACATCTACATACAATGAATACCTGTCTATGGATGTTTATGAATATCAAATAACATAAATGAACCAGCTGTGCTTTGCTCTTCTGTCCTCAGCTGAGGGTGTTTAAGCTGATGCCCTGCTGCCCCCTGATGCCCATCATCCAGCCCCCGGTCCCCGCCCGGTTGAAGGAGCAACAGAAGACCCAGGAGGCAGGAGACCTGCTGGCCAAGCAAAAGAGGAACTCCAAGCGTGGCCCTCATGCACGCTACATCGCCACCAAGGCAGGGTGCAAGAAGTTCGTCGCTTCCAAACAGCCAATCAAAGGCGGCCTCGTCTAGGAGAGGTGTACTGCTGCGGACATTGAGAAAAGAGAGAAAAGGAGAAGAATGAGAAAAAAGAGAAGGACTTTTCATGTCCCCTACATCACCAATGTTTTTTAAATGTTGAGATATATCAGGAATCATAATTAAAACCTTATATTTCTTTTTCTATAGACATTTACATGGGATAAAAGTTAATCCTAAGGTTCTGGTTTGACTACATTGGGCCTCATTCACCAAAATCAAAAGTTATTTCTTACATTTGTTCCTAAGAAAGTTCCCAAGAAAAGTCTACGTGTGATTCATGACGTGTTCGCAGGTGTGGTCTTAGAATGATGAATCCCCAAATTTCGTACATTGAAAGCTCGTGCCCCGTCACTCCTATTTAGCATAGGTAAACGCCCCGTTAATTCCCAGAAAAGGGCATGAGAGGCAGGGCCGTGTGCACACTCAAAGAAATGTCGAAAAGACGAGGTAAAAACCGTGGAGGCCACAAATCCAAAAGAAAGAAAAACTTCTGAAGTAGAGGTACGGCTGCGAGAAGTCAGCGACAAACGACACCATATTTAGCCAGCGGTGGATACAAAGCAGTGAATAAACCGATGCATGGAATTCAATTATCATCATTATCATCAGGACAATCATGCAGTGAACGCTGTATCTGGAGAAGGGTTTGATCCGAAATCTGAGGCGAAAAAACATATTTCAAAAGACAGAAGATAGATGACTGTTACAAATATCCATGAGAACTGCTCTTGGTAGCCTAAAGCGTCCACAGAAGCACTCGTCACTCTCTACAAATAAATCGGTATGGCATGGTCACGGAAGATACGTTCCCTCCTTAGGGCACGATCTGTAAAATGTTGCAGCAGCAGTAAATACGCCATTGTGTGGTGTAGTCCTAGTGTGCAGAATATAAATACCGTGATGAGTCACTTATTATTGGATGGCAAGGTTCCCCGTTAACATAATTGATGTGAATTGAAGGCAAAGCAAGGCTAGTTTATTTAAGTAACGCTAGGCCTAGCACAACTCGTACACAATGGCAATTCAAAGAGCTTTACAAATGAGCAGAAGTGTAAGTGTAGTGTGTATTTGTTCAAACAAACAAACATGTAATTATGTGTAAAAAAATTCAAATTATTAGTTGCAAAATTATAAAGGAGAGAGATATTCCATTTAAAATTAGAACAGGCGAAAACGGTACCACTACTTATTTTGTGCAAACTATTTACCAAATGTAGTGTTCAGCATCTGCTGTAACGCCTGAGCTATCCAGGCTTACCATGTTGCTTCCAGAGGCATTCTCATTGGGGACTTTTGTGACGGAAAAATCTGAATCCACAATATTGGTGAAAGTAAAAAATTTGCCAGTTGTATAAAACAAACACAGGTGAGGTGCCGCTGTGATTTAAACCCAGGATCTCCTGTTGACAAGACAGGCGCTTTCAACCAGCTAAGCCACAGCACCTCTGAATCGGCAATAGTTGATTCAACTACTCGAAGCCTCTCAGGGTGACGGATCGGCCTCCATAATGTAAACACACCCAACGTGGGGCTCGAACCCACGACCCTGAGATTAAGAGTCTCATGCTCTACCGACTAAGCTAGCGGGCTTACTGCTTTGCAGCTAAAGGCATTGTCGTCGGGACCTTTGTGGCAGTTATTGTTTCAAACGCTTGGCCTGTGTCCACGAGGCTGACATTTTGTCCAGATACGGTTTCACATGACTGTTTCAAATTCGCTGGGTGTATAGTCTACTGACAAAGCGTGGCATGCTCTAACGCCTGAGCTATCCAGGCTTGCCGCGTTGCTTCCAGAGGCATTCTCGTCTGGGATCTTTGTGACGGACAACCTCTGAATCCACAATAATGGTCAAAGTAAGAAATGTGCCAGTCGTATAATACAAACACACGTTAGGCGCTGCTGGGAGTTGAACCCAGGATCTCCTGTTTACAAGACAGGCGCTTTCAACCAGCTAAGCCTCAGCACCTCTGAATCGGCAATAGTTGATTCAACTACTCGAAGCCTCTCAGAGTGACGGATCGGCCTCCATAATGTAAACACGCCCAACGTGGGGCTCGAACCCACGACCCTGAGATTAAGAGTCTCATGCTCTACCGACTGGGCTAGCCGGATTACTGCTTTGCAGCTAGAGGCATTCTCCTCGGGACCTTTGTGGCAGTTATTGTTTTAAACGCTTGGCCTGTGTCCACGAGGCTGACATTTTGTCCAGATACAGTTTCAAATGACTGTTTCAAATTCGCTGGGTGTATAGTCTACTAACAAAGAGTGAAATGCTCCAACGCCTGAGCTATCCAGGCTTGCCGCGTTGCTTCCGGGGCATTCTCGTCTGGGACCTTTGTGACGGAAAACCTCTGAATCCACAATAATGGTCAAAGTAAGAAATGTGCCAGTCGTATAAAACAAACACACTTTAGGCGCTGCTGGGAGTTGAACCCAGGATCTCCTGTTTACAAGACAGGCGCTTTCAACCAGCTAAGCCACAGCACCTCTGAAATGGCAATAGTTGATTCAACTACTCGAAGCCTCTCAGAGTGACGGATCGGCCTCGATAATGAAAACACGCCCAACGTGGGGCTCGAACCCACGACCCTGAGATTAAGAGTCTCATGCTCTACCGACTGAGCTAGCCGGGCTTTCTGCTTTGCAACTAAAGGCATTCTCGTCGGGACCATGGTGGCAGTTATGGTTTCAAACGCTTGGCCTGTGTCCACGAGGCTGACATTTTGTCCAGATACAGTTTCAAATGACTGTTTCAAAATCGCTGGGTGTATAGTCTACTAACAAAGAGTAGAGCTCCAACGCCTGAGCTATCCAGGCTTGCCCCCGTTGCTTCCAGAGGCATTCTCGTCGGGGACCTTTGTGACGGAAAACCTCTGAATCCACAAAATGGTCAAAGTAAAAAATGTGCCAGTCGTATAAAACAAACACACGTTAGGCGCTGCTGGGAGTTGAACCCAGGATCTCCTGTTTGCAAGACAGGCGCTTTCAACCAGCTAAGCCACAGCACCTCTGAGTCGGCAATAGTTGATTCAACTACTCGAAGCCTCTCAGAGTGACGGATCGGCCTCGATAATGTAAACACGCCCAACGTGGGGCTCGAACCCACGACCCTGAGATTAAGAGTCTCATGCTCTACCGACTGAGCTAGCCGGGCTTTCTGCTTTGCAACTAAAGGCATTCTCGTCGGGACCATGGTGGCAGTTATGGTTTCAAACGCTTGGCCTGTGTCCACGAGGCTGACATTTTGTCCAGATACAGTTTCAAATGACTGTTTCAAAATCGCTGGGTGTATAGTCTACTAACAAAGAGTAGAGCTCCAACGCCTGAGCTATCCAGGCTTGCCCCCGTTGCTTCCAGAGGCATTCTCGTCGGGGACCTTTGTGACGGAAAACCTCTGAATCCACAAAATGGTCAAAGTAAAAAATGTGCCAGTCGTATAAAACAAACACACGTTAGGCGCTGCTGGGAGTTGAACCCAGGATCTCCTGTTTGCAAGACAGGCGCTTTCAACCAGCTAAGCCACAGCACCTCTGAGTCGGCAATATTTGATTCAACTACTCGAAGCCTCTCAGAGTGACGGATCGGCCTCCATAATGTAAACACACCCAACGTGGGGCTCGAACCCACGACCCTGAAATTAAGAGTCTCATGCTCTACCGACTGAGCTAGCCGGACTTACTGCTTTGCAGCTAGAGGCATTCTCGTTGGGACCTTTGTGGCAGTTATTGTTTCAAACGCTTGGCCTGTGTCCACGAGGCTGACATTTTGTCCAGATACAGTTTCAAATGACTGTTTCAAAATCGCTGGGTGTATAGTCTACTAACAAAGAGTGGCATGCTCTAACGCCTGAGCTATCCAGGCTTGCCCCCGTTGCTTCCAGAGGCATTCTTGTCGGGGACCTTTGTGACGGAAAACCTCTGAATCCACAAAATGGTGAAAGTAAAAAATGTGCCAGTCGTATTAAACAAACACACTTTAGGCGCTGCTGGGAGTTGAACCTAGGATCTCCTGTTTACAAGACAGGCGCTTTCAACCAGCTAAGCCACAGCACCTCTGAGTCGCCAATAGTTGATTCAACTACTCGAAGCCTCTCAGAGTGACGGATCGGCCTCCATAATGTAAACACTCCCAACGTGGGGCTCGAACCCACGACCCTGAGATTAAGAGTCTCATGCTCTACCGACTGAGCTAGCCGGGCTTTCTGATTTGCAGCTAAAGGCATTCTCGTTGGTACCTTTGTGGCAGTTATTGTTTCAAAAGCTTGGCCTGTGTCCACGAGGCTGACATTTTGTCCAGATACAGTTTCAAATGACGTTTCAAATTCGCTGGGTGTATAGTCTACTAACAAAGAGTGAAATGCTCCAACGCCTGAGCTATCCAGGCTTGCCGCGTTGCTTCCAGTGGCATTCTCGTCGGGGACCTTTGTGACGGAAAACCTCTGAATCCACAAAATGGTGAAAGTAAAAAATGTGCCAGTCGTATAAAACAAACACACGTTAGGCGCTGCTGGGAGTTGAACCCAGGATCTCCTGTTTGCAAGACAGGCGCTTTCAACCAGCTAAGCCACAGCACCTCTGAGTCGGCAATATTTGATTCAACTACTCGAAGCCTCTCAGAGTGACGGATCGGCCTCCATAATGTAAACACACCCAACGTGGGGCTCGAACCCACGACCCTGAGATTAAGAGTCTCATGCTCTACCGACTGAGCTAGCCGGACTTACTGCTTTGCAGCTAGAGGCATTCTCGTCGGGACCTTTGTGGCAGTTATTGTTTCAAACGCTTGGCCTGTGTCCACGAGGCTGACATTTTGTCCAGATACAGTTTCAAATGACTGTTTCAAAATCGCTGGGTGTATAGTCTACTAACAAAGAGTGGCATGCTCTAACGCCTGAGCTATCCAGGCTTGCCCCCGTTGCTTCCAGAGGCATTCTCGTCGGGGACCTTTGTGACGGAAAACCTCTGAATCCACAAAATGGTGAAAGTAAAAAATGTGCCAGTCGTATAAAACAAACACACTTTAGGCGCTGCTGGGAGTTGAACCCAGGATCTCCTGTTTACAAGACAGGCGCTTTCAACCAGCTAAGCCACAGCACCTCTGAGTCGGCAATAGTTGATTCAACTACTCGAAGCCTCTCAGAGTGACGGATCGGCCTCCATAATGTAAACACTCCCAACGTGGGGCTCGAACCCACGACCCTGAGATTAAGAGTCTCATGCTCTACCGACTGAGCTAGCCGGGCTTTCTGCTTTGCAGCTAAAGGCATTCTCGTCGGGACCTTTGTGGCAGTTATTGTTTCAAAACGCTTGGCCTGTGTCCACGAGGCTGACATTTTGTCCAGATACAGTTTCAAATGACTGTTTCAAATTCGCTGGGTGTATAGTCTACTAACAAAGAGTGAAATGCTCCAACGCCTGAGCTATCCAGGCTTGCCGCGTTGCTTCCAGAGGCATTCTCGTCGGGGACCTTTGTGACGGAAAACCTCTGAATCCACAAAATGGTGAAAGTAAAAAATGTGCCAGTCGTATAAAACAAACACACGTTAGGCGCTGCTGGGAGTTGAACCCAGGATCTCCTGTTTGCAAGACAGGCGCTTTCAACCAGCTAAGCCACAGCACCTCTGAGTCGGCAATATTTGATTCAACTACTCGAAGCCTCTCAGAGTGACGGATCGGCCTCCATAATGTAAACACGCCCAACGTGGGGCTCGAACCCACGACCCTGAGATTAAGAGTCTCATGCTCTACCGACTGAGCTAGCCGGACTTACTGCTTTGCAGCTAGAGGCATTCTCGTCGGGACCTTTGTGGCAGTTATTGTTTCAAACGCTTGGCCTGTGTCCACGAGGCTGACATTTTGTCCAGATACAGTTTCAAATGACTGTTTCAAAATCGCTGGGTGTATAGTCTACTAACAAAGAGTGGCATGCTCTAACGCCTGAGCTATCCAGGCTTGCCCCCGTTGCTTCCAGAGGCATTCTCGTCGGGGACCTTTGTGACGGAAAACCTCTGAATCCACAAAATGGTGAAAGTAAAAAATGTGCCAGTCGTATAAAACAAACACACGTTAGGCGCTGCTGGGAGTTGAACCCAGGATCTCCTGTTTACAAGACAGGCGCTTTCAACCAGCTAAGCCACAGCACCTCTGAGTCGGCAATAGTTGATTCAACTACTCGAAGCCTCTCAGAGTGACGGATCGGCCTCCATAATGTAAACACGCCCAACGTGGGGCTCGAACCCACGACCCTGAGATTAAGAGTCTCATGCTCTACCGACTGAGCTAGCCGGGCTTTCTGCTTTGCAACTAAAGGCATTCTCGTCGGGACCATGGTGGCAGTTATGGTTTCAAACGCTTGGCCTGTGTCCACGAGGCTGACATTTTGTCCAGATACAGTTTCAAATGACTGTTTCAAAATCGCTGGGTGTATAGTCTACTAACAAAGAGTAGATGCTCCAACGCCTGAGCTATCCAGGCTTGCCCCCGTTGCTTCCAGAGGCATTCTCGTCGGGGACCTTTGTGACGGAAAACCTCTGAATCCACAAAATGGTCAAAGTAAAAAATGTGCCAGTCGTATAAAACAAACACACGTTAGGCGCTGCTGGGAGTTGAACCCAGGATCTCCTGTTTGCAAGACAGGCGCTTTCAACCAGCTAAGCCACAGCACCTCTGAGTCGGCAATATTTGATTCAACTACTCGAAGCCTCTCAGAGTGACGGATCGGCCTCCATAATGTAAACACGCCCAACGTGGGGCTCGAACCCACGACCCTGAGATTAAGAGTCTCATGCTCTACCGACTGAGCTAGCCGGGCTTTCTGCTTTGCAGCTAAAGGCATTCTCGTCGGGACCATGGTGGCAGTTATTGTTTCAAACGCTTGGCCTGTGTCCACGAGGCTGACATTTTGTCCAGATACAGTTTCAAATGACTGTTTCAAAATCGCTGGGTGTATAGTCTACTAACAAAGAGTGGCATGCTCTAACGCCTGAGCTATCCAGGCTTGCCCCCGTTGCTTCCAGAGGCATTCTCGTCGGGGACCTTTGTGACGGAAAACCTCTGAATCCACAAAATGGTCAAAGTAAAAAATGTGCCAGTCGTATAAAACAAACACACGTTAGGCGCTGCTGGGAGTTGAACCCAGGATCTCCTGTTTGCAAGACAGGCGCTTTCAACCAGCTAAGCCACAGCACCTCTGAGTCGGCAATATTTGATTCAACTACTCGAAGCCTCTCAGAGTGACGGATCGGCCTCCATAATGTAAACACGCCCAACGTGGGGCTCGAACCCACGACCCTGAGATTAAGAGTCTCATGCTCTACCGACTGAGCTAGCCGGGCTTTCTGCTTTGCAGCTAAAGGCATTCTCGTCGGGACCTTTGTGGCAGTTATTGTTTCAAACGCTTGGCCTGTGTCCACGAGGCTGACATTTTGTCCAGATACAGTTTCAAATGACTGTTTCAAAATCGCTGGGTGTATAGTCTACTAACAAAGAGTGGCATGCTCTAACGCCTGAGCTATCCAGGCTTGCCCCCGTTGCTTCCAGAGGCATTCTCGTCGGGGACCTTTGTGACGGAAAACCTCTGAATCCACAAAATGGTGAAAGTAAAAAATGTGCCAGTCGTATTAAACAAACACACGTTAGGCGCTGCTGGGAGTTGAACCTAGGATCTCCTGTTTACAAGACAGGCGCTTTCAACCAGCTAAGCCACAGCACCTCTGAGTCGCCAATAGTTGATTCAACTACTCGAAGCCTCTCAGAGTGACGGATCGGCCTCCATAATGTAAACACTCCCAACGTGGGGCTCGAACCCACGACCCTGAGATTAAGAGTCTCATGCTCTACCGACTGAGCTAGCCGGGCTTTCTGCTTTGCAGCTAAAGGCATTCTCGTTGGTACCTTTGTGGCAGTTATTGTTTCAAAAGCTTGGCCTGTGTCCACGAGGCTGACATTTTGTCCAGATACAGTTTCAAATGACTGTTTCAAATTCGCTGGGTGTATAGTCTACTAACAAAGAGTGAAATGCTCCAACGCCTGAGCTATCCAGGCTTGCCGCGTTGCTTCCAGTGGCATTCTCGTCGGGGACCTTTGTGACGGAAAACCTCTGAATCCACAAAATGGTGAAAGTAAAAAATGTGCCAGTCGTATAAAACAAACACACGTTAGGCGCTGCTGGGAGTTGAACCCAGGATCTCCTGTTTACAAGACAGGCGCTTTCAACCAGCTAAGCCACAGCACCTCTGAGTCGGCAATATTTGATTCAACTACTCGAAGCCTCTCAGAGTGACGGATCGGCCTCCATAATGTAAACACGCCCAACGTGGGGCTCGAACCCACGACCCTGAGATTAAGAGTCTCATGCTCTACCGACTGAGCTAGCCGGGCTTTCTGCTTTGCAGCTAAAGGCATTCTCGTCGGGACCATGGTGGCAGTTATTGTTTCAAACGCTTGGCCTGTGTCCACGAGGCTGACATTTTGTCCAGATACAGTTTCAAATGACTGTTTCAAAATCGCTGGGTGTATAGTCTACTAACAAAGAGTGGCATGCTCTAACGCCTGAGCTATCCAGGCTTGCCCCCGTTGCTTCCAGAGGCATTCGGAAAACCTCTGAATCCACAAAATGGTGAAAGTAAAAAATGTGTCGCCGGGGACCTTTGTGACGGAAAACCTCTGAATCCACAAAATGGTGAAAGTAAAAAATGTGCCAGTCGTATAAAACAAACACACGTTAGGCGCTGCTGGGAGTTGAACCCAGGATCTCCTGTTTACAAGACAGGCGCTTTCAACCAGCTAAGCCACAGCACCTCTGAAAGTCGGCAATAGTTGATTCAACTACTCGAAGCCTCTCAGAGTGACGGATCGGCCTCCATAATGTAAACACGCCCAACGTGGGGCTCGAACCCACGACCCTGAGATTAAGAGTCTCATGCTCTACCGACTGAGCTAGCCGGGCTTTCTGCTTTGCAGCTAAAGGCATTCTCGTCGGGACCATGGTGGCAGTTATGGTTTCAAACGCTTGGCCTGTGTCCACGAGGCTGACATTTTGTCCAGATACAGTTTCAAATGACTGTTTCAAAATCGCTGGGTGTATAGTCTACTAACAAAGAGTGAAATGCTCCAACGCCTGAGCTATCCAGGCTTGCCCCCGTTGCTTCCAGAGGCATTCTCGTCGGGGACCTTTGTGACGGAAAACCTCTGAATCCACAAAATGGTGAAAGTAAAAAATGTGCCAGTCGTATAAAACAAACACACGTTAGGCGCTGCTGGGAGTTGAACCCAGGATCTCCTGTTTACAAGACAGGCGCTTTCAACCAGCTAAGCCACAGCACCTCTGAGTCGGCAATATTTGATTCAACTACTCGAAGCCTCTCAGAGTGACGGATCGGCCTCCATAATGTAAACACGCCCAACGTGGGGCTCGAACCCACGACCCTGAGATTAAGAGTCTCATGCTCTACCGACTGAGCTAGCCGGGCTTTCTGCTTTGCAGCTAAAGGCATTCTCGTCGGGACCATGGTGGCAGTTATTGTTTCAAACGCTTGGCCTGTGTCCACGAGGCTGACATTTTGTCCAGATACAGTTTCAAATGACTGTTTCAAAATCGCTGGGTGTATAGTCTACTAACAAAGAGTGGCATGCTCTAACGCCTGAGCTATCCAGGCTTGCCCCCGTTGCTTCCAGAGGCATTCTCGTCGGGGACCTTTGTGACGGAAAACCTCTGAATCCACAAAATGGTCAAAGTAAAAAATGTGCCAGTCGTATAAAACAAACACACGTTAGGCGCTGCTGGGAGTTGAACCCAGGATCTCCTGTTTGCAAGACAGGCGCTTTCAACCAGCTAAGCCACAGCACCTCTGAGTCGGCAATAGTTGATTCAACTACTCGAAGCCTCTCAGAGTGACGGATCGGCCTCCATAATGTAAACACGCCCAACGTGGGGCTCGAACCCACGACCCTGAGATTAAGAGTCTCATGCTCTACCGACTGAGCTAGCCGGGCTTTCTGCTTTGCAACTAAAGGCATTCTCGTCGGGACCATGGTGGCAGTTATGGTTTCAAACGCTTGGCCTGTGTCCACGAGGCTGACATTTTGTCCAGATACAGTTTCAAATGACTGTTTCAAAATCGCTGGGTGTATAGTCTACTAACAAAGAGTGGCATGCTCTAACGCCTGAGCTATCCAGGCTTGCCCCCGTTGCTTCCAGAGGCATTCTCGTCGGGGACCTTTGTGACGGAAAACCTCTGAATCCACAAAATGGTCAAAGTAAAAAATGTGCCAGTCGTATAAAACAAACACACGTTAGGCGCTGCTGGGAGTTGAACCCAGGATCTCCTGTTTGCAAGACAGGCGCTTTCAACCAGCTAAGCCACAGCACCTCTGAGTCGGCAATATTTGATTCAACTACTCGAAGCCTCTCAGAGTGACGGATCGGCCTCCATAATGTAAACACGCCCAACGTGGGGCTCGAACCCACGACCCTGAGATTAAGAGTCTCATGCTCTACCGACTGAGCTAGCCGGGCTTTCTGCTTTGCAGCTAAAGGCATTCTCGTCGGGACCTTTGTGGCAGTTATTGTTTCAAACGCTTGGCCTGTGTCCACGAGGCTGACATTTTGTCCAGATACAGTTTCAAATGACTGTTTCAAAATCGCTGGGTGTATAGTCTACTAACAAAGAGTGGCATGCTCTAACGCCTGAGCTATCCAGGCTTGCCCCCGTTGCTTCCAGAGGCATTCTCGTCGGGGACCTTTGTGACGGAAAACCTCTGAATCCACAAAATGGTCAAAGTAAAAAATGTGCCAGTCGTATAAAACAAACACACGTTAGGCGCTGCTGGGAGTTGAACCCAGGATCTCCTGTTTGCAAGACAGGCGCTTTCAACCAGCTAAGCCACAGCACCTCTGAGTCGGCAATATTTGATTCAACTACTCGAAGCCTCTCAGAGTGACGGATCGGCCTCCATAATGTAAACACGCCCAACGTGGGGCTCGAACCCACGACCCTGAGATTAAGAGTCTCATGCTCTACCGACTGAGCTAGCCGGGCTTTCTGCTTTGCAACTAAAGGCATTCTCGTCGGGACCATGGTGGCAGTTATGGTTTCAAACGCTTGGCCTGTGTCCACGAGGCTGACATTTTGTCCAGATACAGTTTCAAATGACTGTTTCAAAATCGCTGGGTGTATAGTCTACTAACAAAGAGTGGCATGCTCTAACGCCTGAGCTATCCAGGCTTGCCCCCGTTGCTTCCAGAGGCATTCTCGTCGGGGACCTTTGTGACGGAAAACCTCTGAATCCACAAAATGGTGAAAGTAAAAAATGTGCCAGTCGTATTAAACAAACACACGTTAGGCGCTGCTGGGAGTTGAACCTAGGATCTCCTGTTTACAAGACAGGCGCTTTCAACCAGCTAAGCCACAGCACCTCTGAGTCGCCAATAGTTGATTCAACTACTCGAAGCCTCTCAGAGTGACGGATCGGCCTCCATAATGTAAACACTCCCAACGTGGGGCTCGAACCCACGACCCTGAGATTAAGAGTCTCATGCTCTACCGACTGAGCTAGCCGGGCTTTCTGATTTGCAGCTAAAGGCATTCTCGTTGGTACCTTTGTGGCAGTTATTGTTTCAAAAGCTTGGCCTGTGTCCACGAGGCTGACATTTTGTCCAGATACAGTTTCAAATGACGTTTCAAATTCGCTGGGTGTATAGTCTACTAACAAAGAGTGAAATGCTCCAACGCCTGAGCTATCCAGGCTTGCCGCGTTGCTTCCAGTGGCATTCTCGTCGGGGACCTTTGTGACGGAAAACCTCTGAATCCACAAAATGGTGAAAGTAAAAAATGTGCCAGTCGTATAAAACAAACACACGTTAGGCGCTGCTGGGAGTTGAACACAGGATCTCCTGTTTACAAGACAGGCGCTTTCAACCAGCTAAGCCACAGCACCTCTGAGTCGGCAATATTTGATTCAACTACTCGAAGCCTCTCAGAGTGACGGATCGGCCTCCATAATGTAAACACGCCCAACGTGGGGCTCGAACCCACGACCCTGAGATTAAGAGTCTCATGCTCTACCGACTGAGCTAGCCGGGCTTTCTGCTTTGCAGCTAAAGGCATTCTCGTCGGGACCATGGTGGCAGTTATTGTTTCAAACGCTTGGCCTGTGTCCACGAGGCTGACATTTTGTCCAGATACAGTTTCAAATGACTGTTTCAAAATCGCTGGGTGTATAGTCTACTAACAAAGAGTGGCATGCTCTAACGCCTGAGCTATCCAGGCTTGCCCCCGTTGCTTCCAGAGGCATTCTCGCCGGGGACCTTTGTGACGGAAAACCTCTGAATCCACAAAATGGTGAAAGTAAAAAATGTGCCAGTCGTATAAAACAAACACACGTTAGGCGCTGCTGGGAGTTGAACCCAGGATCTCCTGTTTACAAGACAGGCGCTTTCAACCAGCTAAGCCACAGCACCTCTGAAATGGCAATAGTTGATTCAACTACTCGAAGCCTCTCAGAGTGACGGATCGGCCTCCATAATGTAAACACGCCCAACGTGGGGCTCGAACCCACGACCCTGAGATTAAGAGTCTCATGCTCTACCGACTGAGCTAGCCGGGCTTTCTGCTTTGCAACTAAAGGCATTCTCGTCGGGACCATGGTGGCAGTTATGGTTTCAAACGCTTGGCCTGTGTCCACGAGGCTGACATTTTGTCCAGATACAGTTTCAAATGACTGTTTCAAAATCGCTGGGTGTATAGTCTACTAACAAAGAGTGGCATGCTCTAACGCCTGAGCTATCCAGGCTTGCCCCCGTTGCTTCCAGAGGCATTCTCGTCGGGGACCTTTGTGACGGAAAACCTCTGAATCCACAAAATGGTGAAAGTAAAAAATGTGCCAGTCGTATTAAACAAACACACGTTAGGCGCTGCTGGGAGTTGAACCCAGGATCTCCTGTTTACAAGACAGGCGCTTTCAACCAGCTAAGCCACAGCACCTCTGAGTCGGCAATAGTTGATTCAACTACTCGAAGCCTCTCAGAGTGACGGATCGGCCTCCATAATGTAAACACTCCCAACGTGGGGCTCGAACCCACGACCCTGAGATTAAGAGTCTCATGCTCTACCGACTGAGCTAGCCGGGCTTTCTGCTTTGCAGCTAAAGGCATTCTCGTTGGGACCTTTGTGGCAGTTATTGTTTCAAAAGCTTGGCCTGTGTCCACGAGGCTGACATTTTGTCCAGATACAGTTTCAAATGACTGTTTCAAATTCGCTGGGTGTATAGTCTACTAACAAAGAGTGAAATGCTCCAACGCCTGAGCTATCCAGGCTTGCCGCGTTGCTTCCAGAGGCATTCTCGTCGGGGACCTTTGTGACGGAAAACCTCTGAATCCACAAAATGGTGAAAGTAAAAAATGTGCCAGTCGTATAAAACAAACACACGTTAGGCGCTGCTGGGAGTTGAACCCAGGATCTCCTGTTTACAAGACAGGCGCTTTCAACCAGCTAAGCCACAGCACCTCTGAGTCGGCAATATTTGATTCAACTACTCGAAGCCTCTCAGAGTGACGGATCGGCCTCCATAATGTAAACACGCCCAACGTGGGGCTCGAACCCACGACCCTGAGATTAAGAGTCTCATGCTCTACCGACTGAGCTAGCCGGGCTTTCTGCTTTGCAGCTAAAGGCATTCTCGTCGGGACCATGGTGGCAGTTATTGTTTCAAACGCTTGGCCTGTGTCCACGAGGCTGACATTTTGTCCAGATACAGTTTCAAATGACTGTTTCAAAATCGCTGGGTGTATAGTCTACTAACAAAGAGTGGCATGCTCTAACGCCTGAGCTATCCAGGCTTGCCCCCGTTGCTTCCAGAGGCATTCTCGCCGGGGACCTTTGTGACGGAAAACCTCTGAATCCACAAAATGGTGAAAGTAAAAAATGTGCCAGTCGTATAAAACAAACACACGTTAGGCGCTGCTGGGAGTTGAACCCAGGATCTCCTGTTTACAAGACAGGCGCTTTCAACCAGCTAAGCCACAGCACCTCTGAAATCGGCAATAGTTGATTCAACTACTCGAAGCCTCTCAGAGTGACGGATCGGCCTCCATAATGTAAACACGCCCAACGTGGGGCTCGAACCCACGACCCTGAGATTAAGAGTCTCATGCTCTACCGACTGAGCTAGCCGGGCTTTCTGCTTTGCAACTAAAGGCATTCTCGTCGGGACCATGGTGGCAGTTATGGTTTCAAACGCTTGGCCTGTGTCCACGAGGCTGACATTTTGTCCAGATACAGTTTCAAATGACTGTTTCAAAATCGCTGGGTGTATAGTCTACTAACAAAGAGTGGCATGCTCTAACGCCTGAGCTAT
This sequence comes from Hypomesus transpacificus, assembly GCF_021917145.1. Taxonomy (NCBI): domain Eukaryota; kingdom Metazoa; phylum Chordata; class Actinopteri; order Osmeriformes; family Osmeridae; genus Hypomesus; species Hypomesus transpacificus. Next base: position 13,701,595 of record NC_061077.1, read on the forward strand.
CCAGGCTTGCCCCCGTTGCTTCCAGAGGCATTCTCGTCGGGGACCTTTGTGACGGAAAACCTCTGAATCCACAAAATGGTGAAAGTAAAAAATGTGCCAGTCGTATTAAACAAACACACGTTAGGCGCTGCTGGGAGTTGAACCCAGGATCTCCTGTTTACAAGACAGGCGCTTTCAACCAGCTAAGCCACAGCACCTCTGAGTCGGCAATAGTTGATTCAACTACTCGAAGCCTCTCAGAGTGACGGATCGGCCTCCATAATGTAAACACGCCCAACGTGGGGCTCGAACCCACGACCCTGAGATTAAGAGTCTCATGCTCTACCGACTGAGCTAGCCGGGCTTTCTGCTTTGCAGCTAAAGGCATTCTCGTTGGGACCTTTGTGGCAGTTATTGTTTCAAAAGCTTGGCCTGTGTCCACGAGGCTGACATTTTGTCCAGATACAGTTTCAAATGACTGTTTCAAATTCGCTGGGTGTATAGTCTACTAACAAAGAGTGAAATGCTCCAACGCCTGAGCTATCCAGGCTTGCCGCGTTGCTTCCAGAGGCATTCTCGTCGGGGACCTTTGTGACGGAAAACCTCTGAATCCACAAAATGGTGAAAGTAAAAAATGTGCCAGTCGTATAAAACAAACACACGTTAGGCGCTGCTGGGAGTTGAACCCAGGATCTCCTGTTTACAAGACAGGCGCTTTCAACCAGCTAAGCCACAGCACCTCTGAGTCGGCAATATTTGATTCAACTACTCGAAGCCTCTCAGAGTGACGGATCGGCCTCCATAATGTAAACACGCCCAACGTGGGGCTCGAACCCACGACCCTGAGATTAAGAGTCTCATGCTCTACCGACTGAGCTAGCCGGGCTTTCTGCTTTGCAGCTAAAGGCATTCTCGTCGGGACCATGGTGGCAGTTATTGTTTCAAACGCTTGGCCTGTGTCCACGAGGCTGACATTTTGTCCAGATACAGTTTCAAATGACTGTTTCAAAATCGCTGGGTGTATAGTCTACTAACAAAGAGTGGCATGCTCTAACGCCTGAGCTATCCAGGCTTGCCCCCGTTGCTTCCAGAGGCATTCTCGCCGGGGACCTTTGTGACGGAAAACCTCTGAATCCACAAAATGGTGAAAGTAAAAAATGTGCCAGTCGTATAAAACAAACACACGTTAGGCGCTGCTGGGAGTTGAACCCAGGATCTCCTGTTTACAAGACAGGCGCTTTCAACCAGCTAAGCCACAGCACCTCTGAAATGGCAATAGTTGATTCAACTACTCGAAGCCTCTCAGAGTGACGGATCGGCCTCCATAATGTAAACACGCCCAACGTGGGGCTCGAACCCACGACCCTGAGATTAAGAGTCTCATGCTCTACCGACTGAGCTAGCCGGGCTTTCTGCTTTGCAACTAAAGGCATTCTCGTCGGGACCATGGTGGCAGTTATGGTTTCAAACGCTTGGCCTGTGTCCACGAGGCTGACATTTTGTCCAGATACAGTTTCAAATGACTGTTTCAAAATCGCTGGGTGTATAGTCTACTAACAAAGAGTAGATGCTCTAACGCCTGAGCTATCCAGGCTTGCCCCCGTTGCTTCCAGAGGCATTCTCGTCGGGGACCTTTGTGACGGAAAACCTCTGAATCCACAAAATGGTGAAAGTAAAAAATGTGCCAGTCGTATAAAACAAACACACGTTAGGCGCTGCTGGGAGTTGAACCCAGGATCTCCTGTTTACAAGACAGGCGCTTTCAACCAGCTAAGCCACAGCACCTCTGAGTCGGCAATAGTTGATTCAACTACTCGAAGCCTCTCAGAGTGACGGATCGGCCTCCATAATGTAAACACTCCCAACGTGGGGCTCGAACCCACGACCCTGAGATTAAGAGTCTCATGCTCTACCGACTGAGCTAGCCGGGCTTTCTGCTTTGCAGCTAAAGGCATTCTCGTTGGGACCTTTGTGGCAGTTATTGTTTCAAACGCTTGGCCTGTGTCCACGAGGCTGACATTTTGTCCAGATACAGTTTCAAATGACTGTTTCAAATTCGCTGGGTGTATAGTCTACTAACAAAGAGTGGCATGCTCTAACGCCTGAGCTATCCAGGCTTGCCGCGTTGCTTCCAGAGGCATTCTCGTCGGGGACCTTTGTGACGGAAAACCTCTGAATCCACAAAATGGTGAAAGTAAAAAATGTGCCAGTCGTATAAAACAAACACACGTTAGGCGCTGCTGGGAGTTGAACCCAGGATCTCCTGTTTACAAGACAGGCGCTTTCAACCAGCTAAGCCACAGCACCTCTGAGTCGGCAATATTTGATTCAACTACTCGAAGCCTCTCAGAGTGACGGATCGGCCTCCATAATGTAAACACGCCCAACGTGGGGCTCGAACCCACGACCCTGAGATTAAGAGTCTCATGCTCTACCGACTGAGCTAGCCGGGCTTTCTGCTTTGCAGCTAAAGGCATTCTCGTCGGGACCATGGTGGCAGTTATTGTTTCAAACGCTTGGCCTGTGTCCACGAGGCTGACATTTTGTCCAGATACAGTTTCAAATGACTGTTTCAAAATCGCTGGGTGTATAGTCTACTAACAAAGAGTGGCATGCTCTAACGCCTGAGCTATCCAGGCTTGCCCCCGTTGCTTCCAGAGGCATTCTCGTCGGGGACCTTTGTGACGGAAAACCTCTGAATCCACAAAATGGTGAAAGTAAAAAATGTGCCAGTCGTATAAAACAAACACACGTTAGGCGCTGCTGGGAGTTGAACCCAGGATCTCCTGTTTACAAGACAGGCGCTTTCAACCAGCTAAGCCACAGCACCTCTGAATCGGCAATAGTTGATTCAACTACTCGAAGCCTCTCAGAGTGACGGATCGGCCTCCATAATGTAAACACGCCCAACGTGGGGCTCGAACCCACGACCCTGAGATTAAGAGTCTCATGCTCTACCGACTGAGCTAGCCGGGCTTTCTGCTTTGCAGCTAAAGGCATTCTCGTCGGGACCATGGTGGCAGTTATTGTTTCAAACGCTTGGCCTGTGTCCACGAGGCTGACATTTTGTCCAGATACAGTTTCAAATGACTGTTTCAAAATCGCTGGGTGTATAGTCTACTAACAAAGAGTGGCATGCTCTAACGCCTGAGCTATCCAGGCTTGCCCCCGTTGCTTCCAGAGGCATTCTCGCCGGGGACCTTTGTGACGGAAAACCTCTGAATCCACAAAATGGTGAAAGTAAAAAATGTGCCAGTCGTATAAAACAAACACACGTTAGGCGCTGCTGGGAGTTGAACCCAGGATCTCCTGTTTACAAGACAGGCGCTTTCAACCAGCTAAGCCACAGCACCTCTGAAATCGGCAATAGTTGATTCAACTACTCGAAGCCTCTCAGAGTGACGGATCGGCCTCCATAATGTAAACACGCCCAACGTGGGGCTCGAACCCACGACCCTGAGATTAAGAGTCTCATGCTCTACCGACTGAGCTAGCCGGGCTTTCTGCTTTGCAACTAAAGGCATTCTCGTCGGGACCATGGTGGCAGTTATGGTTTCAAACGCTTGGCCTGTGTCCACGAGGCTGACATTTTGTCCAGATACAGTTTCAAATGACTGTTTCAAAATCGCTGGGTGTATAGTCTACTAACAAAGAGTGGCATGCTCTAACGCCTGAGCTATCCAGGCTTGCCCCCGTTGCTTCCAGAGGCATTCTCGTCGGGGACCTTTGTGACGGAAAACCTCTGAATCCACAAAATGGTGAAAGTAAAAAATGTGCCAGTCGTATAAAACAAACACACGTTAGGCGCTGCTGGGAGTTGAACCCAGGATCTCCTGTTTACAAGACAGGCGCTTTCAACCAGCTAAGCCACAGCACCTCTGAGTCGGCAATAGTTGATTCAACTACTCGAAGCCTCTCAGAGTGACGGATCGGCCTCCATAATGTAAACACTCCCAACGTGGGGCTCGAACCCACGACCCTGAGATTAAGAGTCTCATGCTCTACCGACTGAGCTAGCCGGGCTTTCTGATTTGCAGCTAAAGGCATTCTCGTTGGTACCTTTGTGGCAGTTATTGTTTCAAAAGCTTGGCCTGTGTCCACGAGGCTGACATTTTGTCCAGATACAGTTTCAAATGACGTTTCAAATTCGCTGGGTGTATAGTCTACTAACAAAGAGTGAAATGCTCCAACGCCTGAGCTATCCAGGCTTGCCGCGTTGCTTCCAGTGGCATTCTCGTCGGGGACCTTTGTGACGGAAAACCTCTGAATCCACAAAATGGTGAAAGTAAAAAATGTGCCAGTCGTATAAAACAAACACACGTTAGGCGCTGCTGGGAGTTGAACACAGGATCTCCTGTTTACAAGACAGGCGCTTTCAACCAGCTAAGCCACAGCACCTCTGAGTCGGCAATATTTGATTCAACTACTCGAAGCCTCTCAGAGTGACGGATCGGCCTCCATAATGTAAACACGCCCAACGTGGGGCTCGAACCCACGACCCTGAGATTAAGAGTCTCATGCTCTACCGACTGAGCTAGCCGGGCTTTCTGCTTTGCAGCTAAAGGCATTCTCGTCGGGACCATGGTGGCAGTTATTGTTTCAAACGCTTGGCCTGTGTCCACGAGGCTGACATTTTGTCCAGATACAGTTTCAAATGACTGTTTCAAAATCGCTGGGTGTATAGTCTACTAACAAAGAGTGGCATGCTCTAACGCCTGAGCTATCCAGGCTTGCCCCCGTTGCTTCCAGAGGCATTCTCGCCGGGGACCTTTGTGACGGAAAACCTCTGAATCCACAAAATGGTGAAAGTAAAAAATGTGCCAGTCGTATAAAACAAACACACGTTAGGCGCTACTGGGAGTTGAACCCAGGATCTCCTGTTTACAAGACAGGCGCTTTCAACCAGCTAAGCCACAGCACCTCTGAAATGGCAATAGTTGATTCAACTACTCGAAGCCTCTCAGAGTGACGGATCGGCCTCCATAATGTAAACACGCCCAACGTGGGGCTCGAACCCACGACCCTGAGATTAAGAGTCTCATGCTCTACCGACTGAGCTAGCCGGGCTTTCTGCTTTGCAACTAAAGGCATTCTCGTCGGGACCATGGTGGCAGTTATGGTTTCAAACGCTTGGCCTGTGTCCACGAGGCTGACATTTTGTCCAGATACAGTTTCAAATGACTGTTTCAAAATCGCTGGGTGTATAGTCTACTAACAAAGAGTGACATGCTCTAACGCCTGAGCTATCCAGGCTTGCCCCCGTTGCTTCCAGAGGCATTCTCGTCGGGGACCTTTCTGATGGAAAACCTCTGAATCCACAAAATGGTGAAAGTAAAAAATGTGCCAGTCGTATTAAACAAACACACGTTAGGCGCTGCTGGGAGTTGAACCCAGGATCTCCTGTTTACAAGACAGGCGCTTTCAACCAGCTAAGCCACAGCACCTCTGAATCGGCAATAGTTGATTCAACTACTCGAAGCCTCTCAGAGTGACGGATCGGCCTCCATAATGTAAACACGCCCAACGTGGGGCTCGAACCCACGACCCTGAGATTAAGAGTCTCATGCTCTACCGACTGAGCTAGCCGGGCTTACTGCTTTGCAGCTAAAGGCATTCTCGTCGGGACCTTTGTGGCAGTTATTGTTTCAAAAGCTTGGCCTGTGTCCACGAGGCTGACATTTTGTCCAGATACAGTTTCAAATGACTGTTTCAAATTCGCTGGGTGTATAGTCTACTAACAAAGAGTGGCATGCTCTAACGCCTGAGCTATCCAGGCTTGCCGCGTTGCTTCCAGAGGCATTCTCGTCGGGGACCTTTGTGACGGAAAACCTCTGAATCCACAATAATGGTCAAAGTAAGAAATGTGCCAGTCGTATAAAACAAACACACGTTAGGCGCTGCTGGGAGTTGAACCCAGGATCTCCTGTTTACAAGACAGGCACTTTCAACCAGCTAAGCCACAGCACCTCTGAATCGGCAATAGTTGATTCAACTACTCGAAGCCTCTCAGAGTGACGGATCGGCCTCCATAATGTAAACACGCCCAACGTGGGGCTCGAACCCACGACCCTGAGATTAAGAGTCTCATGCTCTAACGACTGAGCTAGCCGGGCTTACTGCTTTGCAGCTAGAGGCATTCTCGTTGGGACCTTTGTGGCAGTTATTGTTTCAAACGCTTGGCCTGTGTCCACGAGGCTGACATTTTGTCCAGATACAGTTTCAAATGACTGTTTCAAAATCGCTGGGTGTATAGTCTACTAACAAAGAGTGGCATGCTCTAACGCCTGAGCTATCCAGGCTTGCCCCCGTTGCTTCCAGAGGCATTCTCGCCGGGGACCTTTGTGACGGAAAACCTCTGAATCCACAAAATGGTGAAAGTAAAAAATGTGCCAGTCGTATAAAACAAACACACGTTAGGCGCTGCTGGGAGTTGAACCCAGGATCTCCTGTTTACAAGACAGGCGCTTTCAACCAGCTAAGCCACAGCACCTCTGAAATGGCAATAGTTGATTCAACTACTCGAAGCCTCTCAGAGTGACGGATCGGCCTCCATAATGTAAACACGCCCAACGTGGGGCTCGAACCCACGACCCTGAGATTAAGAGTCTCATGCTCTACCGACTGAGCTAGCCAGGCTTTCTGCTTTGCAACTAAAGGCATTCTCGTCGGGACCACGGTGGCAGTTATGGTTTCAAACGCTTGGCCTGTGTCCACGAGGCTGACATTTTGTCCAGATACAGTTTCAAATGACTGTTTCAAAATCGCTGGGTGTATAGTCTACTAACAAAGAGTAGAGCTCCAACGCCTGAGCTATCCAGGCTTGCCCCCGTTGCTTCCAGAGGCATTCTCGTCGGGGACCTTTGTGACGGAAAACCTCTGAATCCACAAAATGGTGAAAGTAAAAAATGTGCCAGTCGTATAAAACAAACACACGTTAGGCGCTGCTGGGAGTTGAACCCAGGATCTCCTGTTTACAAGACAGGCGCTTTCAACCAGCTAAACCACAGCACCTCTGAATCGGCAATATTTGATTCAACTACTCGAAGCCTCTCAGAGTGACGGATCGGCCTCCATAATGTAAACACTCCCAACGTGGGGCTCGAACCCACGACCCTGAGATTAAGAGTCTCATGCTCTACCGACTGAGCTAGCCGGGCTTTCTGATTTGCAGCTAAAGGCTTTCTCGTTGGTACCTTTGTGGCAGTTATTGTTTCAAAAGCTTGGCCTGTGTCCACGAGGCTGACATTTTGTCCAGATACAGTTTCAAATGACGTTTCAAATTCGCTGGGTGTATAGTCTACTAACAAAGAGTGAAATGCTCCAACGCCTGAGCTATCCAGGCTTGCCGCGTTGCTTCCAGTGGCATTCTCGTCGGGGACCTTTGTGACGGAAAACCTCTGAATCCACAAAATGGTGAACGTAAAAAATGTGCCAGTCGTATAAAACAAACACACGTTAGGCGCTGAACACAGGATCTCCTGTTTACAAGACAGGCACTTTCAACCAGCTAAGCCACAGCACCTCTGAGTCGGCAATATTTGATTCAACTACTCGAAGCCTCTCAGAGTGACGGATCGGCCTCCATAATGTAAACACGCCCAACGTGGGGCTCGAACCCACGACCCTGAGATTAAGAGTCTCATGCTCTACCGACTGAGCTAGCCGGGCTTTCTGCTTTGCAGCTAAAGGCATTCTCGT
>NC_061077.1:13709771-13728634 GCF_021917145.1 Hypomesus transpacificus
GCTGCATACGCGTGTGCGAGTTGACGTGTGTGCTAAAGTTTGTGAGTACATAATGATGAGTGTGTGTGTGTGCGAGCATGTGTGTGTGTGTGTTTGTGCTTGTGTATGTGAGCTATCACCCCGCTGCCTTGTGCCTCAGTAAGCAGAATGGAAACCTAAGAAGAACCAACTGAGCTCCATGTGTCTCTTAGCGAGTATAACACTGATGTAACTGCCTGGCTGCAGGCGAGAGAGAGAAAGACTTCAGAGTATCAATTCAGAACCAACTGTGCTAGTTATAAACATCTACCTTTAAAGACTATGTTAATGTCTGGTGGCAATGTTCTTATAGGACAGCCTCGTTCGTTGGCCCCCTTTTACGCAGTCATCCCATCCCTCCAATGTTGCTTCGTATATTTATCTATTTATGCTTTTTTCTCTAGACTGAACTGTATTGACTAGTACTAGTAATTGGCTACTGTGTTCTTTGCTCCTGTCCTGTGTTTTCATTTAGTTTTGCTCGTGTTTCTTTATGTTGTTTGTTTCAAAGCCGGGAGGGGGCAGCAGTGAGCAGCCGAGATGCTCTTTTACCAGACAGACATCAGCGGCTCGTCACCAACAGAACCGCTAGGAGCTGGGCGGAGAAAAAAATACCCTCCGGAGCACACTGCCTCTCTTTTCTTTACCACATTATGCTGCACCGGTGAAGGAGGAACCGTGCAGACACAGGGAGAGCGCGAAAGACGTTAAAGTTTACGGAATAATTATATATTTTTGTACGGGAAATACTACGAAAACCTGTCCTTATTGCGTGTAACTTGCTCCCTTGGTTTTTCATTCTGCGCTGTTGCATGCGGTTCAATTTGGGGCTTGCATAGATCGTTTTGCCTTTTGATAAAACTGAACTTCTGCCTCTTTCATGTAGAGGTTTCGTTTCTGTGTTCAGTTGTTGTAAAAGCGGAATGAATGACAAAGACAAAGGCTGATGTTCATTCGCCAACTCACTCTGTCTCGCAAAAGGAACGGAGACTCCGGCTCAAAATGGACAGCGGGACCGAGAGCGCCGGCAGCGGGCTGGCTCAGCCGACACAGCAGCACCAGTTTGAGGAGCAGCCCGCGGTGCCGCCCGTTCAACGGAACGAGAAGAAGAAAATCAACCGGGCTCCGTCTCCTGCCAGACCTAAGGACGTTCCCGATTGGTCTCTGACCAAGATTCGTGGAGGAATAGGAACCCCGACTCTTAGCGTCAAACCTGGCTCAATACATCTTGGGAGCAGGGTCTCGAGGCGCAGTCCCGGCGGTGGGAAAGAAACCAAATCAGAAAAAGCTAAAATGACAGGAAAATCCACATTATCGGTTGCCAGTGCGCAAAAAAGCACCAAAAATGGTCGGAGGAAGGTATCTGACGCCAGCATAGCCTCGGACGACCTGAGTAAAGATTCTGGGTGCGCTCCAGGGAAACTGTCTCCAACGGACAGCAGCTCGGAGCTTTCCGATTGTGCCTCGGAAGAAAACAAGCTATCCACCGACGCCCTCAGCAGTGATACTGAATCCAGCAGCCGTGGCGGGGGGCCTGAGGTCAACACACGGACCCAAGACGAAGTGCTGTCAGAGAGAAGCCGTGGACACCAACATGCCAAGACCTCGGTGGAGAAGGACCGACTCTCGCTGGGAGTAGAAACGGGGGAGGGAAGCATCTCTCCCGGAGACGAACGCTCTCTCACCTCCTTCGACAGCCGAGTGCCCGCCAGCACTTCGCTGGCCTTCTCTGACCTCACTGAGGAGTACATGGATGGCATGCACGAGGAGTTCGTCAGGGAAATCGAGGAACTGAGATCAGAGAATGATTACCTCAAAGTAAGAGAGATGTTTTCCCCACACCAAATTTGTCCCATGTTTACGTTTGTTTGCGTCAGTCATTACCATGAACTAATTATTCCAGAGTTTGGGTTTAAAAGCAACACACTTTACAGTAAAACATAAGACGTTCTTCGAAATAGCCCACTACCCTTCGAAATAAATAAATGTATTAATATAGGATATATTATATTTAGGCTATATATGTCCAATTACTATTATGATTAGGCTAATTGATTGATTGATTGAACCTGCCTCCTTCCATCCAAGCTTCCATTTTCAAAAGTCAATATTTCAAGACTGCGGAGGTGGTCTGTGGTGTTATCTTTGATAACACACACTACTTCAGCTGTTGTTCAGGTGCTTGTGCTTGTCTGATGCGTGATCAAGGTGGGCGGAGGGGCACGCAGGTGGCTTCACTGGCATGCAGTTCACTCTTGTTACGCACTAGAGGATTACAGTGACCGCGGTAAATATGGCTTGGCTAATTGCACTGTCATCCGTTGTCATGTAATAGGTGACGTGTGTCAGGGTAGACAGATCTCAGAGGGGGGGTCGACAGGAGTTAATTGAATTTAGGCGTAGCTGTATACGCACACGAGGCCATAATCCGACACAGAGTAAAGTATGTCCTTATGGAAAAGTCTCCTTGAGGCATCTCTGACCATTTCTTTTTTAAATCAGTGATTGAACTTGAAAAAATAGGCCTGCATATATAAGTAACGCCATGTTAACTGGTTGCCAACCAGTGGTTGATTACCGCATAGTGTTGGAGTGTAAGAACACTGCCCTCACATTGAGATTGAAGTCTGCATTGACATTTGAGGTGAACTCTCTACGTGGTCACGCAAAACTGTAACTGGCTGCTGGGCTCTGAGAGACTTCATCGCTATAACCAGGGAGAACTCTCCACAAACTCTACATCTCTAATTGACTGTAGAAATCAGGTCAGACGTGACATTGGAGTAGCGGAGCACAGTTCTGTGTCTTACACATTTATCACTCGTATGACTCCCCTCCCCCTTTTTCCCCCGCCCCCTCTGTCTCACCGACATGCTCTTCTGCAGATGTTGGGCATCCCGGGGGTACCACCCCCACCTAGCACGCTAGGGTAACCGCGCACCAACGTTACGGGCTGCTAGCATCGTGCAGATACTGCAGTCCAACCCGCCCATGTACAGTTATTGAATGCGCCTCACCGGTATCTTCACTCTCTCGATATTGTTTATGTTACCGGGGTTCACCGCACGCGCACAGCGTGAGCGCGCGCTCCTCCGCAGTGTGTGACCCACATTCTCCCGTCTCGTGGCGCTGTAGTAGTAGGTCTGTATGACAGCGCAGCGGCCCCCTCTTTTCTCTTCACATTAGCTGCGCTAGAAGAAAATGTTGTTACACACTCGCACACACGCATACACACTCGTCTTCCTACTCTACAGCATAAATACTATATCTGGCTTATTACTATGCCTCTGTTTGAAGTTAGGGGGATTTGTAGTAAAGCCTACACACTTGTTATGTAACACATGTGCAGTAGCTGTCAGCTAGTTTCTACAGCTACGACAGATATAGTGATGTAATAGTTATGTCCACATCAGTGGGTAATAATAGTTATCAGACAACCTTATCACCCAAAAGTCCAATTCTGTACAGTTACTTCCTCGTTTTACAGCTGTTCTCCCTGACTGTATGTCTGTACTGTACTGTGTGTACCAGTCACGAGGAAGGTCAATGGATCAAGGTCTGATGCAACGTTTGATCTGAGGAAGATTTGATTGCAGAGGAGCCATTCAGCTCCACCAAGTTCAACTCTCTTCCTCTCCACCCTTCAATCTCCCTCTCCTTCCCTCTCTACCCCCTATACCCCACCCCACCCCTCCCCCCTTCACCCCACTCTCCTTCCCTCTCCACCCCCTCCACCTCCCCCCTCCTCCAGGATGAGATGGAGGAGCTGCGTTCGGAGATGCTGGAGATGAGGGACATGTACCTGGAGGAGGACGTGTACCAGCTGCAGGAGCTGAGGCAGCAGCTGGACATGGCCAACAAGACCTGCCGCATCCTGCAGTACCGCCTGCGCAAGGCCGAGCGGAGGAGCGTGCGGGTGGCCCAGACCGGCCAGGTGGACGGGGAGCTCATACGCACCCTGGAGCAAGACGTCAAGGTGAGGGAGAGAGAGTGTCTGTCTGTGTGTGTTTGATAGGATAAAAGATGCAGTAAAGTCCAACGGTCCGCCGAGGGGGACTTTGAAGTCATGACGAGCAACTAGGCCTTTCACACGCAGCACATCTGAACAAGAAACAGCGACATGCAGTTAGGTCATAAGGTCATAAGGTCACACGTGGGTCTCATTAGTAGAGACCTCTCTGCCTGTTGGTTTTCCCGCTGCGACCTCAGGCTGTGGTTACACGTCCCAAACTCACACGGTTCCGTCAACCCCCACCCAAACACGGACGCACAATGTGGTCTTTCTTCCATCAGCCGAAGGAGACAAGTTGGACATTGAAGCGGAGGAAAGACATGGCGGGTAGAGAGGTGTGAAGGTTGAAAGAGGAGTGGAAGAACGGAGAGAGAATGTTCGGAAGAGGGTAATGATGTCATTCCTCGGGGGTCAGTCCTTGTTGCTGTTCCTCTCCATGCCTCCCGTTGTTTATTGTGTGAGAGAGAGAAAACGGAGAAGAAAGCACAGAAGAATAGTGTCCCTTCTTTTACCGAGCTAACATTGTGCCTCGCGGCGTGGCAGTGCTGACTCAAGGGATTCTGGGAGATTTGTTCCACTGCCGAGTTAAAGTCTGGGACAGCCAATCATAGTGGGAGTAGGCTGTAAGGCTTTCTGGGTCGCAGAGACAACGCGCTGTCTAGAGAGGCTATTAACACAGGAAACCCCAAACAAACCGCTGGGAAACCACCCTTGCCTCCTTCTCTTCTCTCTTTCGCGCAAACTGTGTTCCCAACTCCCTTTGCCTATCTTCTCTCTTATTTTCCCTCCCCCTTCCTCGCCCCCCTCTCTCTCTCTCTCTCTCTCTCTCTCTCTCTCTCTCTCTATCTCTCTCTCTCTCTCTCTCTTTCTCTCCCTCCCTCTTTCTTTCTCTCTTCCCCCTTCCTCCTCCCTCTCCTCTCTCAACACATAGAAGATTGTTTCCCCTAGCTACCGGAGCAAAGCCAGATCAGGTTTCACCCCCCCCCCCCTCCAGTTCTCTGTTCTCTCACACAACCAGGGCCCTTTGTGTGTGTGTGTGTGTGCGCGCGCACGTTTGTGTGTGTCAGACATGCTCCAAGCATTCTCTGGCCCCCTTGGCTACCACAACACTGTGCCTCTGAAACAACAGTTCCCAGATCTGAAAGACGTTTATCAAGTCAGTCTAGTGTGTTACAGTAGTATAAACATCTTTTCTAATGGATGGTGTGTGTTGCTAGTTTTAACTACACCTGTGTACTCCAGAGAAGGAGTGGATCAAATAAGTATTCTTTCCCCACGTGGTTCAGTGTTGAGTCATGGAGAAATAAGCCTGTCAATAAAAATCTGGAGTTAGAATTCAGGAAGTTACTCCCAGTCAAACCACCCTGTGACTGTGGTCAGTCTGTATGATAATGACTCCTTATTTTTTAGTCTAACAGACGACATGGCACCCCCCTGCCTTTTTCAAAGACACAGGAAACAACAGAACTTGCTCTTGGTTTACTGTCTCATAGACAAATGGTGTTGCCTTGCTAAGCCTTGATTTATGAATCACACACATGAATAGGGTTTTTTATTTGTCTCATGTTGACACATAAGAACAAAATATGTACTCAGGACCAGCAATGTACTATATCAAATATAAATAATATACAAACATACATTAAGTTAAAAATAATTAACAGCCATCTCACCTAAAACATATTACAGTAATACATGACTAAAAGTTTAAAAGCGGTGTATCATATTTATCAACATTATGACAAAGCAGCACAGCACAATCAGATAAGATGTTTAAATATAAATATATAAACATAAGGAGAGATAAGTTGCTAAGGCAGCATATGTATACAAACACTCACACAATAGTGTTATTTACTAATTCCAAACTCCAAACCCCCTAAAAAAAAAGAAAAAAAGTGTCTTGTTGCAGGGCCAAAGAAACTGTCCCCACAAGGTAATTTTTCCTCTTAGTTTGCTGTCCTTGTGGGGACTTCTGCTGAGTCAAACAAGACCACACACTCACACCCACACACAAAATCCCATGTCCTTTTTGCATCCTGAGAGTGCGGGGGAAGAAGGTGTGTGAATCCTGTGCTCTAATTGCATGCTGTTCTACTTCCCACATCCAGTCGTAAACATCTGCGTCATGTGACAGGAAATGGAGCATAACCTCAAGTTTTCTCACGATGTCTTCAAACCATACGGACTCAAGCATGACCAGCAAGCATTAGTCCTGCGTGACGCAGCATGTCTGAGGTGCTCTGAAACAGGGTTTCTGGTGTGTCGCAAGACCGCGTTAGCCTTAGAAGCTAAAGACTGAGGTGTTAGATTAGTTTAGTTGTCATAAGATGAACACTGAACCAGCTCAGTCACACTAGTTGAGAGTCCCGATTATCTGACGGAGGCTGGATGCAGCTGTTCCTCTGCTCTAAAGAAGAAGTCCGGTATTTATAGCTACTTTAGATAAGGTTTTGACCACACTGTGTCTCTTTTCTACTCCATCTCTCTGTTCTAGTGCTCTCCTTCATCCCTCTCTTCCTTATCTTCCTGTGTTTACATTGCGCTCGGGTGTGAGGCTGGCTTGTCTGAATAATATCCTCTCCTGCCTATAGGAGAGAGGCTCTCCTGCATAGCAACAGCATAGAGACCCATGCAGGAGGAGGGGTGGGGAGGGAAGGTGGGGGAGAGGTGGAAGGGGGAAGCAAGGAGGTGGTTTTTTTTCCTCTTTTATTTCTGTTCTTATTCTGTTTCTTAGTGCATGTTAGTGCGATACAGAGGTTCTATATGGAGAAACACCCATATTATGTAGAGTCAGTATCCATGTGTTAACCAGGCCCTGGGCACGTTCATGAAGCTTTGTAGGTTCCAGGAAAGTGTTGCTGGTCTACCATGCCTGTTCTGCTGCTGGGCACCATGTGGAGCAACACACACACACACACACACACACACACATGCACACACACACACACACGTTCCAACCACCAAACCATTATCATGCAGAGTTTAAACCTCTCCCTCTGTCATAAGGACAGCAGATTATCTGCCCAGTTAACAGAGTGGAGGAAGGGAGAAGGGAAGGCAGGCAGGAAAAAAGGGTAAAAGAACTACTAAAACAGATGCATTGGTAAACCATTGACATCGCAAAGTGCTGATCATAGTAATTATGAAGGCCTTTGTCTGTTAGAAGTCAGTTGGTGCTGAGCACGCAGTAACAGCTTAGTTAGATTGTAAATATCAATACCTTTGTTAGTACTGACATGAATCATCAAAGAGGAAAATTCAATATGCTTGCTAAGGTTGTTTAAAAGCAATACAAAAAGTTGAGAAAAGCTCAAAATAGCCTGAGCCGAAAGTTCAAGGTTGTGTCAGAGAATGCCATTACCGATTTAATTCAGCTGTTCACAGCTATTCAGCCATTGTAAAGAACATATTTGATGTGAACAGGACCTAGTTGAAGAACAGCATCCGATTCCTGAAGTGGGCACAGTTTTGAAAGGGCCCAAGGCCCTGGGTCTTTCAGGGTTTAGTGAAATCATGGTTGACATTCACCCACATCTCAGTCCCTCTTATGCACACAAACACTTCCCCCAGCTTTAACTGCCTTCATACAGATAAGATAAGGGTGGTGCTGGTGGGGGGTGTGTGGGGGGGGTAGTCCTAGTTGGCCGTTGGGGTAACAGGGCGGAGCAAGCAGGGCAGCTGGTGCATGGAATGCTGCCAGGCACAGAAGAAGAGGAGGAACAGGCTACTGTTTGTTATAAACACACACACACAAGCACACACACCCCCACAACACAGAGAGAGAGAGACATGCACTCTTAGCCCACCACAAACCACGCACAAAATAAATCAGTTTGGCCGTTAACGGTCGCCTCGTCATGTGATGTTCTGACACAGTGATGCTGTGTGTGTGTGGGTGTGTTGATCCCTTGTCTCCCGCCCACTCAAGGTGTTCACTCTCTGCAGATCAGAACAGCAACACCTTTCATCTGGAGACCCAGATAGACAAAGCAGCGGGGGGGGGGGGGGGGGGGGGGGGGGGGACTGTAAACGCGCGGGTGTTAACAGCCCATTAATAAAGACGTTTAACGGCAAAAGGGGCGCGGGCCTCCATAAAGAAGAAGCCTCCCTCCCATACACACACTCCCAACCCACCTCCCTCCCCCAGAGGAGAGGGAGCCAACCTGGAGCCAGGCCAGACTGAGGGGGGAGGAGAGATGTGGTCTGACCATGTGGTACCTCCACCAGACCTCTGACCCTCTAAAAGACAGACAGAGAGAGAGAGAGAGAGAGAGAGAGAGGGAGGGAGGGTGGGAGAGAGTGAGAGAGAGAGAGAGAGAGAGAGAGAGAGAGAGAGAGAAAGTGAGAGAGAGAGAGAGAGAGAGAGAGAGAGAGAGAGAGAGAGAGAGAGAGAGAAGGGGGGACGACAGGGGTAGAAAGATACAGAATGTGAACGTTGAAGAGAAAGACAAGGTGAGAGGGAGTGCAAGATGAAGAGGGACACAGAGTGAGAGACACACACGCACACACACACACACACACACACAGAGGGATGAATTAGAGCGTGGTGGAACGAGGCGGTTGGTCCTGTAATGGGCAGCACAGAGAAGCATTGTGGCTCTCAGCTACACATTGGCTCTGGTTCAGAGCCAAGGAGAGGATCCCCCCACACACACAAACACATGAACAAACACAAAACATACACTCTCACAAGCACACGTACACCAACACACCAACACAACTGCAGATTCAAAGATCCGCTGGTGATTTGTGTCTGAGTTATAAAATACTATTCTGTCTGGGGCCAAGAAGCAGCTCTCAACATGGATTTAGCAATCTAGTGCTTCATTTTCAATACGAGCGCTAATGTAGCTCTCATGCTCATTGTGTATCTCCTCAAGTAGCTGCCAACCACAACAATACAGGCTGCAGGTGCTTGGAGTCCTTCAGTAAACACATCTAACCTACAGCCATGGCATCTGTGTTGACATAGTCAGACCTATGAGAGGGTGACCACTATCATCGTAACAGTAATGATCCTATTAATAATAATGAGCCGTATTCGTTTATTAGTTTACTGTCTCTCAGCACTCTCAAGGTCGGTTAAGCAATCGACCGAACATCCCATAAAAATGTCTTAAGATGCAGAGAAAAAATCAGTGGATTATCAGTCACCGAAGTCCTTGCCAAAAGGTGTCCGTGTTCATTATCTCACGGAGGACTCTGATCGCTGAGTATGACCTGCAGCTGGGTTTACATCTACACAGGAATGACCTACCAACTCGGTCCGATCTGACCTACATCAGACCAGAGTTGCCTGGTCATCTGTCACCGGGCAGGCCAGGACTTGTTGAGTTGAGGATATGAGACCTCCAGGGGCTTGTGGGTAATTGCACTGTCATGCTGTTGTTGATTTGAAGAGTCATATCAACGCCTGCCTGTGATACAGATACTGCTAATGAGCACGCACTGCCACTGGGCAACAGAGCACCTTCTGATAAGAAGAAAGCAGCTTTATCATGAACAGCAAAAACGCGCGTTGAAAAATGGGTTTCGGCTACCGTGAAGGAACAGTCACTGCCCTAAACGCGATCACATGTGGGCACGTTGACGAGGACCAACTACTCTCTCACCACGGTCCTCTCTCTCCCCCCCCCTTCCCCCCCAGGTGGCCAAAGACGTGTCCATCCGCCTGCACAACGAGCTGGACAGCGTGGAGGAGCGGCGTGGGCGCGTGGAGGAGGAGAACGAGGAGCTGAGGGTCCGGCTGCAGGACCTGGAGGTGGCCAAGCAGGTGCTGCAGGCCGAGATGGAGAAGAGCAGAGAGGTGAGGGACTGGGGGAGGAGCGGAGGGAGGAGGGAGGGAGGGTTGATGCTGGGCTGCTGCTGGGGTGGGCTGCCCGGGTTGAGCTGGGTTCAAAGGCGTATTGCCTGTGCTCTGAGCTGCACTAGATCTCTCTCCTCATGTCTTGTCTCTTTCCCCTTCTTCTTTTTCTCCTACCTCATCCAGCGTTGATTAGTCTCTGGAGGGCAAGGGGACTTCCTCTTTGTCCACTCTTCCTCTTCCTCTCTTTCTTCGTCTTTCTCTCTTTCTTACTTGAACGTTGGTTGGATAACTGGCTGGCTGGATGTCTATGCACTCTGCTAACCGGGTTAATACAGCTGCTGTTTGCCAGTGCCATGGAGAGGGGGGATTTTTTGCATAGCTGACACACTTTGGATCAAGGGCTGTCCGTTTGTTGTTTTTGTGTGCGTGTATGTGTGTGTGTGTGTGTGTGTGTGTGTGTGTGTGTGAAGGCAGGGATGGGGTGGCGGGGTTGTTAAAGAGTGCGTATGAGGAATGTCCGTTTCAGCTTTGGATATAATGTTGCTCTCAAGAACATAGAATCAGATACATAGATAGAAACAGAGAGAGTAAGAAGAGTAGGAGGGAGAGAGGCAGTGGAAATAAGACAGGCAGACATTCGTGTATGAAGGTGGATTAAAGATTTATGGAGTATTGATTTTTCTGGTGTAGCCTCAGTCTTGTCTGCGGCTGGCTGTGGTGAGGGGTGGCCAGACTGCTACTTTAAGTGCTGCTATCACCCAGCACGAGTCTGCCCTGGAGATGCAATCGTAATTCCATTGCTGGACATTGCCTGGCGATATCTGGTCTTTTGATATTAGAAGGCCCTCTCAGAGTTGTAGAACTGAGGGAGAAAGGGTTCAGCTAATGTGCTAGCGTCTTGCTGCTAGCCTGCTAGCACCTTTTGTTTGCAAGCCAACTCTTTCTGATTAGCGGGGAATTGACAAGAGGGGGACAAAGGAATCTGGAATGTGACTCCCCCTCCTCCTCTCCCTGCTCCCTCCCTCAATCTCTCCATCCCACCTATTTCCCCTTCATGAGAGACTGCTGATCAAGGGATTTCTTCATCCTCCCTCTCGCAACCCCCCTCTCCTTGTCCTTTTCTCATTCCAACCACATTGATCCCCCTTCCAGCTGTGTTGACCCTCTGAAGGTGACCGGGCAACACTGGATGGTTGGATAAAACAGCAAATGGCTGGAGGGATGGAGGCATAAGGGATGGAAAGGGGTAGTTAACTCCAATGTTGAATAGAGAAAGTGAATAGAAAGAAAAGGTGGTCTACAGCAGCTGTTTTGACCCTTGAAGGTGACTGGGCTAGGCTTGGATGGAGGGATGGATAGAGGGATGGAATGGTGAAAGGATGGAGGAATGGAAGGATAGAGGGATGGAGAGGGTGGTTCATTCCAACACCCTCCTGAGAAGAAATTAAGAGGGGGTGTCTACCAAAGCTGTGCCGACCCTCTGAAGGTGACTGGGCTGGATGGAAGGGGACATGATTGGAGGGGAGTGGGCTTTGGGAAGGAGGGTGAAGAGATGGAGGGGGCTTATGTCGGTGGGTTAGTGGTGTAGCTCCAAATGTGGAGAGAAAGGGAGGGTTGTACCATGTGTGGTTACCTGGTTGGGGGGTCTAGGTCATACCATGTGTGCTCTTGCTTGGGGGTTCAGGAGACAGCAGAGATAACGTCGTTAATTGGAAAATCCTCAGTGACAAATGGTTGGAAGGAGTAACAGTGTTTGTCTCTGTCTTTCTCTCTTTATTTCTCTCTTTTGATGTCCTTCTGTTGTGCCCTTCTGGTGTTGAGATAAGTGGTCTCTCTCTCTCTCTCTCTCTCTCTCTCTCTCTCTCTCTCTCTCTCACTCTCTGTCTCTCTCTCTCCCTCCCATCCTTTCAACAGCATTTTATTTTGCCATTACTATTCATGGAAAGCCAGTCCTTATGTTATTTATTGCTAAGAGGAAGTGCTGTCCATTGTTTGTAGGGGCTGGGGAAAGGAGGGGGGCGACCTTGAGCAGGGAGGTTGGGGGGGGGGGTATGAAAAGGGAGGCACTAGGAAGGTCAGTGGAACATGAGGTCATGTGACTACAGGGCACTTCCTACTTCCTGGTCAGGCTCCTCCTATGCTGCATGTTCTCCCTTCAGTTCTCACAACTGGAGAAGTAGCCTACAACAACAATCGGGGGTTTACAAAAGACTACAATGAACTCTCTCCTGTCCCTCCCTCCCTCTGGTCAAGGTCCAGCTTCAGATTCAGTATCTCAGCCTACAAAGCTGCCTTCAACTCAGCTTGGAACTCCTGAATGGAAGTGGTTTGCAGTTGTTTTGGGAGTAATTTACCTCTCAGTTCTGTCTTATCCAATACGGCGCATGCTTTTAAAACCGGTAGGATTGATGAGAGCAATAGTCTCTGTCTCTGTCTCATTGGTCTGTATCAAGTATGAAACAAATACAGCAGTTCTCTCCTTATATGGTCGAGAAAGAAACTGAGAGTGAGAGAGCCGTGTCTCTATAATTGTCTCTGTGGCTTCTTGGCTTTGGCCAGTGGTTAGTGATCCAGTGTTTAAGGGCATGCATACTGCTAGAGATTAATGTGTGTCTGTGTATTTATGTAATGGTGCACGCACACACACACACACGCACGCACACACACACAAACCTGTTGAGCTGCATTAGGTGGGTCCTGAGTGCTTCTTCTCAGTCAGCCAAACTGACAAGTTTAATCTGGGATTCGCTGCTGATCCTGCTGACCTCATCAGCCAATCAGAGAGCCGAAGCCATATGGAGAGCAGTCCCACATGGCCGACTGTCATCACCAGCAGAGTCTGTGTGGGTGTGTTTGCGTGTGTGTGTGCTGATTAATAATCCTGACCTACACCTGCAGGCTGTAACAGTGGTGTCTGTGGACCTGAACCCCACCCCCAGCCTCTACCTGGGCTCCAACTCACCCAGAAACAACCTCTACTCCTTCCTGACTCCCCCCTCTAACACCCTCTCCCTCTCTGACTCTCCCCTTTCTCTCTATGGCTCCCACTGTCCCCCTCTGACTCCCTACCCTTGACTCTCCCCTCTCCATTTCTACCTCTGACTCCCCCCTCTCTCCTTCCTTCTTCTCCCCCTGCCTAGTACAACATTAATAGTGACCGTCCCCTGTAGTCAAGGTGGCTAAGAATCACAGCTTCCCCACCAGAACCTTCTAGACCTACACCTATCAGACATGGACTAGTTTGCAAGGCAGGTGGTAATGTGCAACCAGGAACCCCCGCTCCTTCTCTGCCCCTGACCCAGAGCCTGTTCGCCCTAGCCTTGACCCTGACCGTGACCTACTAAACCTCTTTGCTTAATGATGGGTTCAATCACCAGCTGTGTGTGTGTGTGTGTGTCTGTGGGGAGAAAGTTGTTTGGATCTGTTCCAAGGCTTTTCCAAGCACACTTAAATGAGTGTGTGTGTTTCTGTGTGTGTGTCCTTGCACGTGTGTGTGTAGGGGCCTCCATGGCACCAAGGCAGACAAGCATACAGTAGAGGTTTGTTTGGTGTTTCTAGGTCATCGTGATTGATTAGAACGAGGACTCCAAATGAAGCTAATAAATAACAAGATGTTACTTAACACTGGATGTAACCACGGGACACCTTAGGAAGACTGAGAGGAAACAAAAGAAGCGAGGGAAGGAAAGAAAGAGAAAGAGAATCAAGAAAGCTAGATACATGTTTCGGGGTGAGGAGGAGAGAGGCCAGGATCAAAGGAGCACTCCCAGGAGCAGTGCTGTGTTACTGGGTCGATTTGAGCCTGAAGTCCTAAGAGACAGACTGGGGTTGGAGAGGGGCTGCACTGAGCTGGAAACTCTTAACCCACACGCAAACTCACAGACAAACAGAGAAAGAGACCGAGAGTGAGAGAGAAAAGAAAAATAACAGTACACAAAGACTATCACAGTGGTGGAGGAAAGAAAATATAGATCCTCTCAAGCAACATAATCCATTTCTGATGTGTAAATGCGGCACGCAACACCAATATTCACTGCACCAGTACTCTGTTTAATTCAAGACGTGCATATTTAGCCCCCAGAGGGCTGGGAAGGTAATTTCATGCTCCAGTGAAATGCTCTTGAAATGTGAGAGGACTCCCTCAGATCCAGTTTCTACCAGACAGACAGACAGGCAGGCAGACAGACAGGCAGGCAGTGTCCAGTATATCCATCCTCCTGGTATTTACTAGAGGACCTGTCTGCAGGGTGGAGCAGGTAGAGCAGGAGGAGGAGGAACAGGAGGAGACGTGAGGGAAACAGACACATCTAAACCAGCACTGTTTCTTTCGCGAGCTAGCCTGGCCCACCACAACCTCACATGAACCGACTAGCTCCTCCTTCTACCCCTCCTCCCCCTGCTCTTTATAGGCATTTAAAGGTTTCTAAAGTGTCAGATTATCTCATACATGCTGAGAGCAGGTCTGATTTGTGGAGTCTGGGGCTTCTAGAAAAGTCCAGGGGCTATGCTCAATTCACCGGGGAGCCGTTGTTGTCTGGAGAAGCTGTTCAAGCTGTGTGTGTGTTTAGAGGAGGTTGTTATAGACAGACAATTGTATCAATAGTCCACATCAAGGCTTTGTGACTCAGATTAATAGCTCCTCCGAGCACTAATGCTTTCTACCAGCCTGTGTGCGTGAGCGAGCGAGTGTGTGGGGGTGCTTGTGAGTGTGTGTGCGTGTGTTTCCACGCATGTGTGTCTGCTGGCGTGACCGTGTGCATTAGACTGTGAGTGATGCCCAGCAGCTCCAGGAGTGAGAATTACACATGAATTATACATACCTATGTCATCTGAATATGAGGGGAGAATGGTTATAAACAGCCAGGCTGTTTGTCTGAGGAGATGTTCAGTCCGATTGGTTTACAAGGTCTGTATTTAGACTTGACACTGTTCCTTTCTGCCAAATGGGACGAGATTAGATTTGGGTCTATGTAAGGCCTGCAGTACATAGGGAGAGGGGAGGAGGAGGGATGAGGGGAGAAGAGGTGAGAGGAGAGGAGAGGAGAAGAGAAAAGGGAGTAGAAAGACGAGAAGAGAACAGAACAAAAGAGGAGAGGAGGAGATTTGGACTGGAAAATATCTTAATCGGACAGTCAAAACTGCCAGCTAGCCACCAGTTATGTACATCACAACAACCATTTTGGATCCTACTTACTCATATCAAAGACAAAAAAACTAAATTCTAAACAAAAGTGTGATAGACGTGTCAGTAATGAGGATGCAGGCCTACTGTACAGTATTAGTATTCTCCTTCAGGGAGGAGACTAGCATGCAGACATCACACAGGGCAGGCAAGGGAAGGGCAGGGCAGGGGAGATTAGGATAGACCACAACCCTGCCCGGGCAGGTTACCTGGCACACACACAACCACACACACGCCTCGATCCACATTAGTGCCCTCTATTAATAGTGCTGTTTATGCGCTTTGATGAGCTGAGGGTCAAATAAAGCTCTTATCTGTCACACTCTCTCTTACTTTCTCTTCTTCCCTCTCCCTCCCTCTGTCTCTCTGACATCATCCCCATGTTGCCAGTCTTGTGATCTGTCGCATGGTATCATGGAGCTGGCACGCTGGCTTCCTGGTCTCTATGGGTCAGGGTCGCCATGGTTACCCCAGTGTGGACACCCCCGCAGGGTTAGCGGCAAGGACGGACTGGCCGACTGACAGACGGACTGACAGACAAAGATTTGGCTGTGCCACACGCTGGAGTAGTGGACTCTTTGTCCACAGCGAGAGAAGAGAGTGAGAGGGAAAGAGTCCATAAAAGTCCCAGTGCAAGCTGTGTCTCCAGTATATCCGTCCCCCAGGTATCAACTCCTCCATCGGAAGGCCCGTCTGGAGGGAGGAGCAGGAGGAGCAGGAGGAGGAGGAGGAGCAGGAGGAGGAGGAGGAAGAGGAGGAGGAGGGAGGGAAATAGTCAGACCCATCTACACCAGCTCTGTTCATCTGCCCTGCTACATCCAGGGTCCGTTATACAAGTCTGACTTCCATGCTTTTAGCACTGCACTCCTGTCATTAGTTCATGTCAGAACAGCTCTCTCGCTCTCTTTCTGACAGGAAGATTGGTACATCTCTCTCTCCTCTTCTCCCCGTCTCCTCCTCTCCTCTCTCGTTCAGTGAAGCGGAGGCCTGGTCAGATTCTCGCTCTTATCTAACACGGAGGGTCCTCATCCCTCCTGGATCTGGACCATCATCCCAGCTTGTTACGTAAGAGACAGACATGTCTGCTCCCATCAGCCGGCTAAGAGATGGGATTGACATCAACTTTATCTATTCACCCCCCCATCCCTCTCTCTATCCCCCCCCCCCCCCTCTATCGCTCTCTCTCTTCCCCCATCTCTCGCTCTCTCTCTCTCCCCCTATATC
Organism: Hypomesus transpacificus; assembly: GCF_021917145.1. Lineage (NCBI taxonomy): Eukaryota > Metazoa > Chordata > Actinopteri > Osmeriformes > Osmeridae > Hypomesus > Hypomesus transpacificus. The sequence goes on from NC_061077.1 coordinate 13,726,017, forward strand.
TGCCTCTTTCACCCTCTCTCGATCTCGCTCCCCCTCTCTCTCCCCCCCCCTTCTCTATATCTAGCCTACTCTCTCTCTCTCGATCTCTCCCCCCCTCTTCCTCATCATGGCGTTTCTGGTTAAGACGGCCGGAGCGAGGCCCAGGCAGGGCGGAGGGTTCAGGCTTAAGAGTCTTAGAGGAGGAGAGGGCTGTTCCGAATCGTGCTGATCTGAGGGGTTTCACCCCGGCTGATTATGCAGCAAGACGAGACCACCTCCTCTGCCAAACCAAAACGACTTTGGCTTTCATATCTGTGTAACATGTTTGCATTTGAGTGCGTCTGACCACGGACAAGCCCAGACATCTGTGTACGTCTGTGTGTGTGTGTGTGTTTAGAGGGTTTTATTACATTGAAGTCTGACTTGGCAAGGCTGTCATGAGGTGCTGACTCTGCTGTCACAGAGGCCATCCATGTCTGTTATGGTCAGCCTGCCTTCAGCCTGACTGCTGACCCTTTACCTCCCCCATACACACACACACACACACACTCTGAGTGTGTACGTGAGTGTGTGGTTGAAATCACATAATTGAGTTTGACACCTACGGGGCTCGACCTTGACAAAAAGTTCAGTAATCCTTGTCAAAGTGGAAAGACTGTATTTCCACTGTGCCTGGGAAGAATGGAACAACTGAAAGGAACCGAGATGAGTAGATAAGGCCACATTACACCAGATATTGTGTGTGTGTGTGTGTGTGTTTGTGAGAGAGTGTTGATTCCAAAGGACCCCAGTAGATCATCATCAAAGCCCTCAGGATGCAACATTAACCTCTGCTCTGCCGTAGCCTGCTTTTGCTAGCTAAGCACTTTCCCTTGGTTGCTGCTATCACTGTTGTGATCACACTTCAGGTGCCTTTGTACAGTCGATGTGTGTGTGTGTGTGTGTGTGCATGTGTGTGCATGCTGGTGTGCGAGTGTGTGCATACTGGTGTGTGTTTGTGTGCATGCTGGTGTGCGTGTGTGGTATTTACATGCTACAGAGATATAGCATAACATCCTCCTCCCAGCCTTGAGCTCTTGTTATCTGTTAACTCACAGCTTTCCCTATCAGAGCTCCAGCGTATACACACACACACACACACACACACACACACACACACACATGGACCAGACAGCTCCTAAATTCATCATCACCCAGATTAATGAGCAGGTCTGTGCTGCTCACAGCAGCCTGCCTCAGACACAATTCAAACAGCCGTCTTCATCACTGCAGATGAACCCTCCTGTGGTTTTATAGAGGTTTGACCATCATAATTAATGAGAAGTGATGGGATTATCGCAGAGGTAAATCACTCTGGGCAGAATAGATACACCGGGGCATCGCACGTTATGTATTATGAATGGATACAATCATTGGAAGAGTCCATATCAAGTCCATTCCGTGTCTCTTCACTTCAGAATTCACACACAACCGCACACACAGTAAGAGAGAGGCATGCACACACACACACACACAGTAAGAGAGAGGCACGCACACACACAAAACCAATTGACTGTTGGCTTTGGTTTGGTGTGTCAGTGAAGTTTCAGGCTGACTGCTGTGGCGGGGTTCTGAGAGTGTATGCGTAACCCCTGACCCCTGAGGAAGTGCGTACAGCCCCCGCTGCGCATGGATGCCAGCCGCCGCCGAACACACGCAGAGCAGGTCTCCGTCTGCCGGCCGCTGATGAGATCAGATCAGCGGAGCGAGACGCGTCCGTCTCCCTGCTGGCTCAGACGGGCCTGTGTTGGGGGGGGCTGAAGGAAGGCGGGGGGTGTAAACTATTTTTTAGTCCGAAGTGAGGAGGGCGTTCCTGGCAACCCTGGGAGCTGGCTGAGGAAAGAGGCTGTTGGACGAGCTGGTGATCGGCGTGTGATATTGTTAGATTGCGTATCGGTGTGTGTGGACCGGTGGTGTGTGCGCCCCGTACTGCACGCATACATGCGTCTGAGTGAAAGCATTCTGAATGCCACGCGTGTCGTGGTGTGTGAACAGTGCACCCGGGCTGACTACAGAAACCTCTCAAAGAGCCACACATCCTCGTATGGCACCAGCGAGGAGTGAGGCCTGAGCACTGACACTGGACACTCATGAGCATGAGTGGGTCTGTAGCCTGCTGGGAGAGTACCATGACAAGTCACCTGTCCTCTCTGTTTCACCCCCCTTTCACTGTGGTAGAGAGAGACAAAAGACACAGAGAGAGAGAGAGAGAGAGAGAGAGAGAGAGAGAGAGAGAGCGAGAGAGCGAGGGAGAGACAAATAGAGAGAAAGAGAGAGAGGGAGAAGGGGAGAGAGAGAGCCCTGTTGTTCATGCTGTTGTCGTGGTTTGTTGTGTCTGTCTAGCAGAGAGGACCAGCTATGAGCTGAATGTCTGGAACTGTGTCTCTTTGTCTTGAGGATCTCACTCCGTTAGCAATCGCAGAGAGGTGAGAGGAGAGGTGAGGTGAGGAAGGTAGGAAAGAGAAGAGAATCAGAGGGGAGGGAAGGGAGAGGAAGAGTAGATGAGTGTCGATGAGAGGTGTGTGTGTGCTTGTCTTTAGGTGTGTCCGTGTGTTTGTGACAGCTGACTCGCAGTGTGATTTACTCCCTTCGATCTCGGC
>NC_061077.1:13729134-13807325 GCF_021917145.1 Hypomesus transpacificus
GGCAAAGTGATCGAATCAATTCTCCCCGTTCGGCCTCTCCTCGATTCCCTCGTTCATAATAGAATATCTAATAGACACTGCAGCGAGCCAAGCAGTCTGATAACTGGCATTCTCATGGTGACTACAAAGCAGCTGCACACAAATGTGTTACATCAGACCTGCCACTTAGCCTCCCTCTCTCTTTCTCCCTCTCCATACCTGTCACTTCCTCCCTCTCCCTCTCTGTCTATCACTCTCTCACTTGCTTTTTTTCTTTCTGGCGGGTTTCTCGCTCGCTCTCTTTGACTCACGCTCCCTAATTTTCTTTCCTTTTTTACTTCGTTTCAGTGTTTTCATCTCTGTTTCATTTCCCCTCTGTTTTTTTTCAGAGACTCTCTTGCCTCCTTTTTCTCCTCCTCCTCCTCCTTGCCTTCCTTCACCTTCTTTCTCCTCCAGGGTTGAGAGCAAAACTTAGGACCCTCTCAGAGCCCAGAGAAGGGGTAACAAGACAAGGTCAGGACAGAGATCTTCACTGGGGACCCGTTTAAACTTTACACTCCACTTCCTATTTGATTTCCTGTCAGACAGGGAAGATTGCCAGGATCAGATAAAATAGCTTGCTGTCTCACTCATTACTTAGAACTAGAAGAGAAGGGAGGGGGATAGAGGGATGGAGGGATTGGGATATGTACATTCTTAATCATATTTTAAATCAGAAGTCGAACATCTAAATCCTTAACATTTTTTCCTTGTGAGGTTAATGAGTGTGTGTGAATATCCATGGCCTCATGGAGCGAGGAGGCAGCCCATCATTCTGACATGAAAAGGAAGGATGAAAGATAGGGAAAGCTGCAGCTGTGTTTGGTCTCTGTTGTTACTGTCTGTCTGTTTGATCAAGACATTACAGAGTGAGAGAGAGAGAGAGAGGAGAGAGAGAGAGAGAGAGAGAGAGAGGAGAGAGAGAGAGAGAGGAGAGGAGAGAGAGAGAGAGGGAGAGAGAAGAGAGAGAGAGAGAGAGAGAGAGAGAGGAGAGAGAGAGAGGGAGAGAGAGGCAGAGAGAGGAAGAGAGGGAGAGAGACTGAAAGGTAAACCGAGAGGTCGAAAATAAAGAGAAAAGGACTACAGCTTTGTTTTCTTTATTGGGTTCAAAGGGGCATTCGTGTTACATCATAACTGGTCAGAGTTATCGAACAAGTCAGTATCTCTTTCAAGTAGTCATGTTCTGAATGGCACTTCAGAATAGGAAATGTATGATAATGACTATGTTGTTTATCACAACCACGCAACTACACTCTCTATTTATACACACACACACACACACCTTTCTGTAGCCAGCCAGCCAGGGTGTTGTGTGTGTAGAGGCAAGGCCGTAAGAGGGTTTGGATGGAAGTGAGAAACACCCTCTGATACACAGCACTGCACAGATGGCTGGTGTTGGCAGAGCTTGAGGATATGTGTTTGAGTGTGCGCATGCTTATATCTAAATGTTTTTGTGTGTATTTTGATTTACCATATGGGCTCTCTCCATGACTCCATGGTAGCAGTTGCTATGAGCTCAGGTGTCCTGTAGGGGGATGTCGTGAGGGAGGGAGAGAGAGAGAGAGAGAGAGGAGAGAGAGAGAGGAGAGAGAGAGAAGGAGAGAGAGACGAGAGAGAGAGAGAGAGAGAGAGAGAGAGAGAGAGAGAGAGAAATGGATGGATGGATGGAGGATGGCGTATTGAAACCTTCAAACTTGCATGCTTGATCAAAGTTGCTGGCAGTTGATGTGTATTATTGTGTTTGTGTAAGTGTTAGTGTTTACGCGTGCAAGTGTGTCTGTGTGTGTGCACTATGCTCCATGTAAATTAGAGCACCTGCCAGCATTGGGTGGAGCCATATGCAAATCGTCTCATTTTCAACTTCACTAGAAACATTGGCTTGCAGATAGAGAAAGAACGAGAGAGAGAGAGTGAGAGAGAGAGAGGGAGAGAGAGAGAGAGAGAGAGAGAGAGAGAGAGAGAGAGAGAGAGAGAGAGGGATATAAAGAGAGAAACCCACTCAAAAGGCTTTCAAGGGGCTACAATTTCTGTCCGCCATCTTCCTTCGCCCTCCCCCTCTCCCTCCTCCTCCTCCCCTCCCCCTCCTCTCCCCTTTTCACCAGTCAGTTACGTTGTCCTCCGCTGTCAGAAGCGGAGCCCCAAGTGCAGACGCGGTTGCCACGGGAACCCACTCTGGTCTGTAGCATAATGGAGTATAACCCCCTCCACCACTACCTCCCCCCATCTCCAAATGGAAAGCCCCCTAACGGCATATTGGGAAATCTAATATTCATTCCTATAAGTCTCTTCCGCTCTTTTACAAGGTGGTGTGGCCTAAAGAAAGGAGGGTGATAGGCTACTTATACATATCTTGGCTTGCTATCAAACAACTCTACAAGATAGCATATAATTATCCTTCTTTCTCTCTCTCTCTCTCTCACTCTCTCTCTCTTTCGCTCTCTCTCTCTCTCTCTCTCTCTCTCTCTCTCTCTCTCTCTCTCTCTCTCTCTCTCTCTCTCTCTCTCTCTCTCGCTATTGCTCGCTCGCGCTCTCACTCCCTCTCTTGACTCCCCATTTGTGTTGATTGTTTTGAAAATGTTAAATATCCCTTCTCCGTCCTCTTATGGGTTTCACACCTTGCACATGAACACACTCACACACCCCTCCTCCCATCCACCTCTCATCAGCTCCACCTATTGTTGCACTACAACACAAAAGCAGAATAGACAGAAGAGGAAACAGACCGTGCAGCCCGTACAAACACATAAATGAACACAGAAGTACAACTTGGACTCTCATTGTGTATGTCTCTAAAGCACTGTCACACACACACACACAGGCGACCCTGAACCTGAGACACCTCTCCATCCCTCCTGTAGAGGCTGAGAGTGAGCAGCCGGGCTGCAAACAAAGAAAACTGACAAGGCTACTTTCCCCTCCTCCACTCCCCTCCTCAGAGGGTGTGTGTGTGTATGTGTCTGTGTGTGTGTGTCTGTGTGTGCGTGTGTGTCTGTGTGTGTGTCTGTGTGTCTGTGTGTCTGTGTGTGTGTGTGTGTGTGTGTGTGTGTGGTGTGAGAGTGTATGTTCCTCTGTGAGTGTTACAGATTGCTGTTGTCATTTTCAGTTATACAGATCTGGTGTGTGTGTGAACGTGCTACAGATTGGTGCTGTCATATCCATTCTAATCACACCAGCAGTGCTTTTCTATGCTAATAGGCTATTTACTTCAAGTTCTTTATATGATGAAGAGAGAGGGTACACCAAACTGTGCTAACATGCCTCATCCAATATCACGCTGATTCCAAATCTAAAACAGTTTTAACTTAAATTGAGCACTCTGGGTTTATTGGAGATTTTGAAATGGCACAATGGCATCAATGATGGTGCTCTGTGATTGGTCAGTTGTACTGTAATGTCTGGGACAAGCAGACAGTGAAATTACAAGGTTTTAAAATACTGGTCACTGATGTTGTGATTCGGAAACAGAGGTCTGTATTTATCTGTATTTAATCTGTATTTATTTATTTCCGAGTTTTGTCTTTTCATTCTAGTGGAGGAGAGTCCCCTCCTCTCTCAGTCTCTCCCTCGTTCTCTCAGTCAATCTCAGTCAGTCTGTGTTCCAAGGAGTGTGTGTGTGCATGAATGTGTGTGTGTGCAGGAAATGATTTATGAGGAGCCAACTCTGAGGTGTCATTAGTTACGCTACTCATATACTCATTTTATTATCAGATCTCATCCAACATGTGTCTCTTTCTCGCTTTCCACATTTCTCTCTTTTTCTCTTTCTCTTTCTCTCTCTCTCTCTCTCTCTCTCTCTCTCTCTCTCTCTCTCTCTCTCTCTCTCTCTCTCTCTCTCTCTCTCTCTGTGTGTGTCTCTCTGTCTCTCTCTTTATCTATCTCTCTGTCTCTTTCTATCATTCTCTGTCTCCCTCTCTCTCTGTCCACTCACTGCTCCTTTACATCTAAATATCTATTATCTACTCTCTTCTCTACTTTACTCTACTCTGCTTCCAGCCAGCTAGGCAGTAGTGGTACTTGGGTGGTGGCAACCCACCATCATTGTGACAGTCAGTATGAAAGACACTTGATCCATTGTCCGATTATCTCGCTCTCTTTTTCACCTCCCCCCTCGCTCACCCACCTCATCTTCCTACACACACACACACACACACAAACACACAGACTCCCACACACTGGTTATGCAATCCCTGTTATGTTTGTCTTTGTTACCTTGAATGCCACGGTGGTGGTGATGTAGGGACTGGACTGAGCATTCCCACTGGAGCATTCTGTTCTTCCACACTGAGGAGGCCTCTCGTCTCCACTCACTCTGAAGAGTATGCGTGTCAGTGTGTGTGTGTGTGTGTTTGTCGGTGTGTGTGCATGTCTGTGTGTGTGTGTGCATGTGTGTGTGTGTGTGCCAGTGTGTCTGGGTGTGTGCATCCACTGCATACAAATCAATGTTCTCTTCCGCCTCCCACTCACACCCCCACACAGAACAATCAAATGCCATTCAGCAGTCGAAAGCTCTTATGGGAGTGTTTTGATGTGTCCATTTCTAACATTTGTTATTGAACCAGTTGCAGAAATCCTTCCTGCCCCTAACTCCTAGCCCCTGACCCCCAGTCCCTATCCCCAGGCTGGGCTGGGCAGCTTCCAGTGTCTCATACCTGTCCCTTCTCCCTCTCTCTATCCCTCTCTCTATCCCTCTCTCTATCCCCCTCTCTCTCTCTCTCTCTCTCTCTCTCTCTCTCTCTCTCTTTCTCAGGTTTAATCTTCAAGCTATAATGTTGATGGAATATCTAATAGCATAGCATCATCAGCTAAAACAACACCACCAGCGGCCACACCAGACCTGTAACCATACAGTGGTCGATGCCTCCTTAAGATCGATAGTTATATTCTCTCCCCGTGACAAGCCTATTGACAGAACAGTGAAGTTTAGCTACATTAAAAGACTGTTAGCCACTCGTTAAACTACAGCAGGACAACGTCAGCAAACCCTGGGCCATTCTGCTGTAGCAGCAGGACCTAGCTAGCGTCGTGTCGCCAACCAGTTTGTGGTTAGGCGGTTTTATCTTGGTATTGCTTACATGTTTTGTGTTGTTTCAAGTTTTGTGTTGTAATTGGGCTCGGGCAATAAGATGAAGGCATGTCAAGGAGCTGTAGTGACACTCTGAGTGAGGCTTATGGATCTAACATGAATTTCTAGCTAGGGTGCTTAGCCTCTCCTCTTCTTGCTCAACATGTGTTGTGTAAAGTTCTCTGTTTAGGCTGGCAGAGTGTGTGATGTTTAGACTTGTATTTGATAAAACACAGACAGGATAGGAGCCTTACTGTCCTGTCTCTCTCATGCACACACACACAGACAGACAGACACACGCACACACAAACAAGCACCCCTTCCTTTGTTAGCACGTAGTACGGAGAGAGTTGCCAGTTTCCATGGAAACGGTCCTGGCAAGATAAGCTCATACTGCAGCATGTCAGTCTGTGTACCAAGGAGTGTGTGTGTATGTATGCATGTGTGTATGTGCAGGAAATTATGATTTATGAGGAGCTAACTCTGAGGTGTCATTAGTTACGCTACTCATATACTCATTTTATTATCAGATCTCATCCAACATGTGTATCTTTCTCCCTTTCCACATCTCTCTCTCTCTCTGTCTCTCTGTCTCTCTCTCTCTCTCTCTCTCTCTCTCTATCTGTCTCTCTTTATCTATCTATCTCTCTCTGTCTCTTTCTATCCTTCTCTGTCTCCCTCTCTCTTTCTCTCTCTCTATTTACACAAATGCTGCCAAGTGTTATTCTGTACCATATCAGTGTCACCCTGGTGATAAACATCTCCATAGTGATGACAGCTGGGGGTGGGGATGGAGGGGTTTGCTATTCAGCTTTTATCAGTCTACAGATCCAGGGCCAGTCATGCAGCCCTGGTGCTCTGACCTGGTGCAGTGGAGGGAGAGGCTCGGATCTGATCTGAGATCAGCCTTAGGGAGGGCTGAAGATGTGCTGTTGTGAGACCTGCTGGTGATCTCCTGTGTTTGTTCTTTCTGTTTGCAGAACTCTCAGAAGAAGAGAGGAGCCCGGCCCAACAACAAAGCTGACAAGAAACAGTCTCCCCAGGTAACACACATACACATACTCACCCTCACTCACTCGCTCACACACACACTCACTCGCTCACACACACACACACACACACACACACACACACACACACACACACACACACTCACTCACTCACTCACTCACATACACACTCTCACTCACACACTCATTCTCTCACTCACTCACTCACTCACTCACTCACTCACTCACTCACTCACTCACTCACATACACACTCTAACTCACCTTCACTCACTCACTCACTCACACACACACTCACTCGCTCACACACACACACACTCACTCACTCACTCACTCACTCACTCACTCACTCACTCACATACATACTCTCACTCACACACTCATTCTCTCACTCACTCACTCACTCACTCACATACACACTCTCACTCACACACTCATTCTCTCACACACACACTCACACACACACACACACACACACTCACACACACTCACTTACACACACACACACACACACACACACACATCTTCCTCAAGATAAATCAATGAGAGCAATTCATAACCACCATGAAATAATCAAGGTCCCAGTGCTAAGCTGGAGCTGCAACACTAGGTCCCTCTGTTTTGCAAAATGCCTTTGATATCTTTGACAGGATTGGGGTTTTCCACAGTGTGGTATATCAACAGTAATGTCTACATCATGTACTGTGAGGTGGGCAGAATTAGCTTTCATTCGCTGGAGAGACAGCAATCCTGTATAGATGTCTACCTCTCTCTCTCCCTGCCTGAGTGTCCCCCCTTCCTCTCTCACACACAAACATAAACCCACACTGTTATTGCAGGGTATCATTAGTTTAACCCACACACTGTACATGGTTGTTAAAAGGCTCCAGTAGTGTTGTTTAACGACCTGGGAGACCGTCTAGACCCAGAAAAGCCCAGTAGCACCACAGGAGTGTCATAACCATATTGGAGTTTGGGTCAGACTGGGTCATTGGGCCTTACATAACACGGGAATGGGATTTGAGTTATATCCTCTGCTAAATATAAGTGGCACTTCAATATTTTAAATGGCCTAGATCCTTTGGGGCTGATTTTTCAGACGGATTAGACCTCGTCTGGAAATTTGAGACATCTTGCGAATGGAGGTCTGACCAGGGGTAAGCCTCCTAGAGGTAGATGTTCGAATGCTGATGTACAAGGCCCGCGGTTGGGTTTCCCACCTGTGGCCAATGGGTCTGGACATCCACTGACAGTCTGTATAAATGTATGAGTCGTTACAGTACATGTGTACCTGACATCTCTCTCTCTCTCTCTCTCTCTCCCTCTCTCTCTCTCTCTCTCTCTCTCTCTATTTCTCTCTGACTCTCTCTCTGTCTCTCTCTCTCTATTTCTCTCTGACTCTCTCTGTTTCAGGAGGACAGTTCAGACCTGAAGTGCCAGCTCCACTTTGCCAAGGAGGAGTCAGCCCTGATGTGTAAGAAGCTGGCCAAGATGGCGAAGGACAGTGAGGCCATGAGGGACCAGCTGGCCAAGTACCGCTCGCTCTACGGGGAGGTGGACGCCTCGCTCACCGTTGAGGAGGTAGCTAGCGACGTAGCTAACGAAAACCAACTAGCTACTCAACTAATTAAACAAAAATATATAAATGATGAAAAGGTTGTGAAAGTGAAAGATAGACGAGACCATCAGTCTGTCCCAAGGCTGGTGTGGAGCAATGACAACTTCCTGTCTGAGTGCGGGCACTTCCTGAATTTTCCAGGTGGCTGAATCACCCCACACCAGAGAGGCAGAGGTCAGAGTTCACTTGAAACTGGTGGAGGAGGAGGCCAATCTGCTCAGCCGACGAATCGTGGAACTGGAGGTACGACTGAATACGATTTTTTTTTTGGACATCTCTTTAAGACTACTTGCTCAGTTAGGTTGCTTATCGTACGAGCCAGGTAAATATCATACAAGTCAGGTAAATTTACAGTACTGTGCAAAAGCCTTAGACACAATTGAAACATTTAAAAAGGAAAGCGAAAATGCTTTAAAAAATGAGGAAATGAAACTTCTGCACAGTCTTGTATATCTCCTTCCTGACCCCCCAGGTGGAGAACCGCGGCCTGCGTGCTGAGATGGACGACATGAAGGGCCAGGACCTGTCAGCCGCTGGTGGCATCGGGGCGGGGCTTAGCCCGGGAGGGGGAGGAGCCGGCCTGGTCCTGGGCGGGGCCTCTGCCGAGAACGTGATGGAGCTGCAGCGCCACCTGCAATTCGTGGAGGAGGAGGCGGAACTACTGCGACGGTCCCTCCTGGAGATGGAGGAGCAAAACAAGCTACTGATGAACGACATCAACCGCTACAAGTCCGAGCTGCCGCCGCCCCTCCCGCCACACACCACGCTCATGCTGGCCGACGGCCCATCCCGCCCCTCGGCCCCCTGCGGCCTGCAGGAGGAAGGCATGCCTCTCATCAGCGCCGAGGCCCCTCCCCCCCAGGAGGAGGAGCTACTGGTTGCCAGGATGCAGATCGGGGAGCTGAGCAACAAGGTGGTTACTCCTTCACCAAACACTCCCCTAAACTCCATTGCATTGTTCTGAGTTGAGTTGAACTGAGTTGAATTGAGTTGAGTGGCATTGAACTGATTTGAACTGTGTGGTTGCAGGTGAAGAAGCTGCAGTACGAGAACCGTGTGCTGCTGTCCAACCTGCAGCGCTGCGACCTGGCATCCTACCAGGGCCCCTCCCACCCCGCACGCCCTGCCCTCATCACCATGGAGACAGACGCCGAGGCCGGCGATTCGGCCGAGTGCCTCCCCAGCCAGGCGTCTCTGCGGGAGGGCCCCGTCGGGGGCGAGAACCGTCCCCTGGAGGAGTTGGAAAGGAAGAGGAGGATGACGCTGGCAGAGGGCGAAGCTCTGGGCCTAAAGGACCACGAGACTTTGCTGGCCATGAGAGACCAGGCCCGCCTCATCACCACGGCGATCCAGCTACTGACCGCCCCTGACACCAACTGCCTCTCCCCTCAGTCCCTCTACCAGAAGATCTCCACGGGAGACGCCGCCGAGGCAGATGCCCCGGAGAAGCCCCAGGTCCTGTCTCTGTCCCAGGCCCCGGAGCTGGCCGAGCGTCCCCTGGTCGGGGCCCTGACCAGCCGCCTCCAGGCCCTGCAGACCCAGCTCCAGGTCTTCGTGGAGCGGGTGGAGACTCTTAGCATCTCCCCAGCGAGGGACAAGGTGGAGGGGGCCTCCCCCCCACCTGCCCTGCCCGAGTCTGGGGACTGGGTGTCGGCCGTGGCACCTGTCTCTGCCCCCTGTCCCTCTGACCTGCTGACTGGGGATGCTACCGCCCAGCATAAGGTAAGAACACACACTCCCGATCTTGCTATTGTTTCTCTCTCTTTCCTGCTCTCTCCCTCTCTTCCTCTCCCCAGCTGTCTCTCTACCGCTTTCTCCGGATCGCGATTCTTTAACTCTGTTTGGTTTTGTTTGTGGAGCAAGTTTTCGCTTTCGTTCTATTCTGTTCTGCCTGCGTTCTTTAAAACCATGGTACGGCTTACTAATAACCCCGCCTCCTCATCCCAGCCACTGCGCTAAGCCCCCACCCTCCGTCACCTCACCTCACCCCACCTCCCGCACCAGCGCTGAATGCTGTGACCGCACGCATGCTCGGACAACGCATTATATCCTGCCATAGACCACAGGCATGACTTGGTATAGCGTCTTCTGGATACTCAGGCCTCAAATGGAGCCTAGTGCTGCACAACATGGGACGACATCACCCCACGCTGTCGGCTGTTCATCCTAGACTCTGCAGCTCGGCAGCCTGAGCCTTGCGTACCCACGACTCCCCCACATTCCCGCAACGCGTTGTCGTGCCATCGTTAGTGTCGTTTCGAACGTGTAACATTTGGGTGTTTGGTTAGGAAGTATTGAATGGAGTCAGTGAGCAGTGTTGTGCTGTTGGGCATGTTTTATTGTGGTGATTTGTGTTGGTGTCTTTTGATGTTGCAGTCAGGTCGAGCTCAGAAGCGCATAGTGATGTGTTGTCATTTCAAGCTATGATAGCAATAAGGTAATAAGTTGTATAAACGATGAATGATCTGTAAGTTTGTTTCAACTGTGATAGCTAGCTCATAGTGTTATATCTTGTCTTATAGATATGTGATACCAGTGTGTTACATGTTGATGAATAAGACACCTAGCCAGTACCCACCAGTGTGTGCGATGGTAGTTATCTAGTGCTATTTGTTTAGACTGCCACTCCATTAGAGGCCACTGTTCTGAGTCCCAACACCCTTCGCTCTCTCCTTCCCTTCATCCCTCACTTCCGCCTCTCTCCGTCCTTCCAACTCTCCCCCTTTCTCTCCCTCCCTCCCATTCTCTCACTGCATGGGCACCATGACCGGCGGTTTATGCACTTGTCCCTCCACCACCCGAACCTTCACTTTTGATTCTTTCAAACCCTCCCTTCCTCCCCCCTCCTCTCTGTCCCTCCCTCCTCCAGCCTTTCCTCCTCCTCCTCATCCTTCTTTCGGTTCTGTTCTCCACAATGTCCTGTGCCTCTCTGACCAAACTCTTCTTCCTCTACATCCTCTTCTTCATCTTGTGACGACCGCCATTACAACATCTTATTGTGTTCACCTCCGATGCCATTTTGTTTATATGATTTGGGGTCTTATTGTTTTGTTTTGGTTTGTTGTGTTGTTCATTCCTTCCCACACTTCTCTTTTATGTTCACCACTCTGTCCCGCCCTCCCCCTCTCCTTCCTGTCCCCCTCTTCCGTTCACCCTCTCTTTATTTATTTCTTTATTCATTTGTTTTGTTTCTTTCATTAACTTGCCCATGCACGCATGCAGCAGCCTGACTGTAGGGACCAATCAGAATTCGAGGTGAGAGGTCAGCAGGAAGAGGCGGACAGCAACAGGAAACAGGAGACGAGCCAAGACCACAAAGGGGAGGAGAAAGACGCTGCACTGGTGGGTCACATGAAGCCACAGTACACACACACACACAGCTCATACATTATTCACACACACGCACACACACATGCACACAAGAACACACAAAAAATCCCTCTGTTGACTCGTGATGTGGTGTGTTTTTGTTGTAAATGTGCGACACTCCTCAGAATCATTTAGCTGTTAGCGATGACTTCATTAGCTATATGAGCAGGAAATGTCTGTGTTGTTTGTTTGGCCTTTTGATAGGATAGGGTCTCCATGGTAACGCAGGCAGGGCCTGAGAGGGCATCTGTAGCGGCAAGGAACAGAGAATAGTGTGACAAAAGGCACAATAGAACTGAATAGAAATGCAGTCAAAACGCAACAGTCTGGTGGATCACTCTCGCACTGGAAACATCCCATCTCCAGTGTGTCATCCAAGTATATGAATTGATTCATTTCAGAGGCTTGACTGTGAAACACAAACCGTTTGTGGTGCCCTGCTGTGAAATTCAGTGTGTGAGTCTGTCAGTGTGTGTGTTTGTGTGCATGTGCGTGCATGTGTATCTGATTGAAGGACCTAGCTGAAATTGAGCTCTTTTCACTCTCCCTCACTTTGCCAGACACACAGACTCCTCACTTTGGGTAAGGAATGGAATGTGCGTGAAGTCACTCTCTCTGGGCCTAGGAAAGATGACTGTAGGTGAATAAGGGAGGGAGGTAGGGTGGGAATGAGGGATAAATAGTGGTTAAAGGAGGAAGAGGAGCTAGATGAAGAGGGAGAGTACGAGAAATCAAAAGGAGAGATGAACAAAGTGGTAGATATTTCAGACTAGGACTTCTTATTGACATGGAGGGCTGCAGTGTGTTGGAGTGAGTGCCCAGTAACAGCTCTCTGTCAGCAAAACAGCCCTACAACCCAAGCTGCCTCAAATACAACAAATACACACCATAAATGACGACTGGGGGAAAAGTGCTGAGCAAAGCTGGAACACTCGCCATCTGCCAAAAGAAATGTGTTTTTGTAATCCCAGCAGAACCCCAGGGCTGAGTTACTGAGTTGCTGAGGTCCTGGGCCGGCTCACAGGCCCTGCGCTGACGCGCTGCAGTATGTGGTCGTCATAGACACAGACAGCCAGTCAGTCAGTACCAGACGGTGACATTATTTCCATCCCACTAAACAGGTCATTTTGCAGCGTGAGATAGCATCCCTAGCCCCCCCCCCCCCCTCCGGGTTTCAGGTTTCTACAGTGGGTCCTTCTTCCCCAACTACTCCCCCCGCCCCCCCCTCCAACATTCCCCACGCATCAGCTAATAGGCAGGAAGTGGCATGGTCTTGAGGGGGGGGGGGGGGGGGGGGGGAGCAGTCATGAGAAGCTCACGCTGCCTGTCCTGTGCCTGTCATTAGGTCGTCATGGAGACAATGGGGGGGGGGGGGGGACAACAGACAGCAAGCCTCCTGGCAGTCAGCCACCCTGCCCGACCGAACGCCCTTTACAAACACACTGTAGTTATGACACCCTGTAAAGGCTGCTGGGTTAGCAGCAGGGGGCCAATAGGAACGGCCGGTGGAGCTCTGTAGAGTGTATGGAAGGTTATGGTTCAGCAGGAGTGCTTGGTTATGCTGCAAAGCATGAAATCATCCGTGTGAAAAGTGCTATAGAATTCAATTTGGGTTGATTCGATTAAGCCGGCGTGGAGTGGACGGTGTCCTATTGGCCGGGACTGTGGGCGTGCGCCCTGGCCCCTGGCCTGCTATTGGTTAGTGGAGGATGACGGACAGTAACGGGAGGGGTCGATTCAGTAGCTCTCACTCAGCAGGCAAACGAAGCATGGGACAGTTATGGGCATGTACGGTGTGTACTGGTCGATCAGAGTGCTACTTTAGACCACTGAAGACTTGGACTCATTTAGTCCAGTTGGTCATTTAGTCAGCCAAGTTTATGAATTCCTGTGTGAAATATAAACCATTTCATGTTACACTGCTGTGAAATTCAGCAAGCGCAGCTGGGGTGTGTTTCCCATTCTGTCCCAGATGAATTACTTTAATATCCATAGCTGAATTCTCATAGAGATACCAAACATTGGATGACGTTGGTGGGTCAAAGACGTCAATGCAATGCATCCCAAAAATGCTTAACCAAGTTCATAAAATGTATACATATACTTACTGGAGGTATTAGTACATAATACATATACTTAAGGTATGAATACATACCCCCAAAATGTGCTTCTTGAACCTAATGAAAGGTGTTTTGTGGTGTCGTGTGTACAGGCCTGTCAGGTCAGTGAGCTGCAGGCTCTGCTGCTGGAGGCCAGGGAGACCGCCAAGAGAGCCCAGCAGGAGCTGGCCCTGGAGAGACAATCTCACAGAGACAACAGCTCCCTGGCACTCACACAGGTACGCTCGCACACACAGACACACACACCGGCACACACACTCATTCACACACCCCGTAAGCTTGACAGAAACATGAACTGCCGTCTGTTTCTGTGTGCGTACGTGTGTGTGTGTGTGTGTGAACGCGTATTTGCGTTTGTGTACGTGCATAGGTCTGTGTGTGTGCGTATATATACGTGTACCCATGTGTGTGTGTGTACTTACATGTGTGTGTGTGTGTGCTCCAGCTTCAAGAGGAGCACCAGAAGGCGCTGGTGCGCCGGGACTTCCAGCTGCAGAGCGCCAGCCTGCAGACACGCCTGCAGCACAAGCTGTGGAGCCAGGAGCGGAGCCTGCTGCTGCAGGAGTCCCTGCAGCTCAAGCACAGCCTGCTGCTGCTCAGCCGCAAGCTGCGCTGCTTCCTCAAGCAGTGGCGCCTGGGCCGCCGCCCCCAGGGAGAGGCCAGGGATGTCCTGGAGGTAGGAAACACACCGCCCTCACCTGGGTTCACATGCTGTCTGCACATAGGGTTGGTGGCTTAGGGCACGAACAAGAATATATTTGGATTGATGGATGGATTGATTGATTGTTTGAGTAATGGATTGATTGACTCATTTATTGGTGTAAAGACATTACATAGCTGTGTCCTAATCCAGTGATTCAGTGATTCATCCAGTGATGAACAGACGTGTGTGTGTGTGTGCTCTGGGTCCCCAGGTGAACAGTCTGAAGGATCTGTACCTGCTATTGGAGGAGGAGAACCTAACTAGCCCCTCCCACCAGGCGGATAACAAGATGGCCGCCTCGGAGGAGCATCCCCTTAGCCCCACCATCAAGGAACTCTGTCTGCTGGACAAGAGTTACAGTCAGGTATACACACACACATGAATTATTATTATACCTATGTCTGGTATATACACACACACATACACACCTGATACGATTACAGCTCAGTCTGGCACACACACACACACACACATCCATGACTGGATGGATACGCATCACATTATTCTGTGGTAAGAACACAAGCATGCTTCATAACGTACGATTGTCTGTGATCGTTTAGATCACAGCTTGGTCGATTGTCTCGCATGTTATCAACATGTTAACCATTCCCCCCCCTCCCCCCCCCCCCCCCCCCCCCCCCCCCCCCCCCCCCCAATGCCCCCTCCAGTCCAGCGAAGTGAGTGGTACCCTGTCAGACCTGACGGTGGCGCTGCAGGACCTGAGCGCGGAGCTGCGCGAGGAGCACCAGGGCTCTCAGGAGCTCACCCAGCAGTTCGCCCGGGCCAAGGCTTCCTGGGAGGTGGAGAGGACCGAGCTCAAGAGCCTCCTCACCCAGGTACGGAGACCACCAGCCCAGCCTGTCCGGGGCTTCATGACACCTGGCTCCATCCAGCACGTGGATGGAGGGAACCAACGGGGTTTCCGAGGGCACAAAGCAGGGGTTGTGAGCATAGGTCCACTCTGCTCTCTGGAGGCTGAATTTGGGGCTGGGTCTGGGTTTGGTATGGAGCCTTAGAACTTTTGGAGATGTTCCATTGAGTAGAATAACTAACCGTTCCATTTGGTAGTGTTTCTCTCTCTTTGCCTGGAACTTCGTATGAGCCAGTTGACCAGAGCAGGGTGATTAAAGGGTGTGTTTGTTTTTATCCCACTTATTCCGTTCTGCTCTGTAGCCTAGAGCTGTACAATTGATCTAGGATGACTGGGCGGCACGGGGGTTGATAAGAGTTTGACCCAGAAAAAAATGTCAGCCTTTGAAATATAAATCAGCAGCTTGATCATCTTGTTCATCACAGCCAATATTCACACTAGACTAGCGCCTCAAAAACAGTTTGAGGTGAATTTTCACCAGTCTATCTTTTTTTTAATCTTGCTCCTGTCTGTTTCATGTATGTATGTGTGTGTGTGTGTGTGTGTGTGTGTGTGTGTGTGTGTGTGTCTAAGGGGTCTGTCAGTGAGAGATGAGTTTAATATCCCTGTGCCAGAGACAGCCTCATAACAGCCACAATGACTTCAATTAAGCAGCTCTGAGACGGGCTTGCACCAGAGCCTAATGTTATAAAAAAAACTCCAGGGGGGAGGTGAAGGGAAGGAGAGCGCGAGAGATGGGAGTAATATAGGTAGAATGATATCTGGTTGTGTAAGTGAATAAACGTTTTGAGATTCATTGCTTTGAAGAAGGTGTCCTAAATGAAAAATAGCTGTGATTGGTTCTTTTCTCTACCGGTCGAAGATAATCGGTCTTGTGATTCGTGACAGGTGACTTCCTAACCAGTAGGAAATGAGAAGCCCCCAGACACAATAGATATCAGGATGGCCTTTATCACATGTGGAAGGCTGGTTTTTATGAGAAAAAATTTACGGACTAACCTTTATGGCATAACCAAGGCTTAATTCATTTTGCTTTGACCTTTTTTCGCAAAACCCATTTGTTTCTGCCACAACTCACTAATGCTCACGTACACAGGCAAGATCACTGGTCTACTGAACCACACACACACACACACAAACATTCATCCATGTGTCAGACTCGCTGGGCTGGCGGCCAGATCTGGATGGCATAGCTGCAGCTGATCTCTCCCTGATCCCACACACACACACACATATCAATGCAACTCTGCCAACCACATCAGGATGGCATTCTGGCACGGCATCAATAGCATCACCAGCTGTTGCTAATTCTCTTTTCCTAATGTCCCCTGTTCTCTGTGGATTCTTCCAGTGGATTCTACTGACTTCACATTGACTCTTCTAATGTGACACCTGTCCTGAGTGATTATAGAATAATGAATTAATCCATGATGCCAGTGATCCAGTGATCTCTTTAAAGGGGGAAGCTAATGCCAGCCTTGCACAGGCCTCAAGGTTTCTAGTCACATAGTCTTCTGAAGATGGAAGTCGGGGACTTGAGGTTCAATGTGTTTCTCTGTGTGTCATAAACACAGACACACGCTACCTCTCCACCCCTCGGCGCCCTCAGGGAGAGAGCTCGTTAGCGACGGGGCTCATTAAGACAAAATCTGGTTACAGTACGTTTGTCATTAGATGAGCGCAATGCTCTGTCGCCGTCGGAGACGGGGTGTGTAATGGTCAGATTGGCTGCCAGGCGCTTCCATTAAGCCCTTATAAGGCAACGCCCTGCCATCACCCTCTGAGACGACGAGCGATAAATGGGTTTCCCCAGAGTGTGTGTGTGTGTGAGAGAGAGAGAGAGAGAGAGAGAGAGAGAGAGAGAGAGAGAGAGAGAGAGAGAGAGAGAGAGCACTGTGAATCAGTCTCATAAACCAATGAGCAAAGACCCACTTCAACGGCCTCTGAGGTTAGACTTCAGAGGGTCAGTGAGTGATAGAAAGGAGGTAGGAGAAAAAGCGAGGGAGTGAGCAAGAGACTGGCGGGTGAGATCGAGAGAGAAAGAGAAAAAGAGAAGATTCTGAAAAAGAGTGAGGTTGGAGAAGAGAGGAGGAGGAGAAAAACACACAGGCCAGCATCTGTTTCAGCTGTTGTCTCCCAGTGTGTGTGTGTGTGTGTGTGTGTGTGTGTGTGTGTGTGTGTGTGTGTGTGTGTGTGTGTGTGTGAGTGTGTGTGATGTCACCATAGGAACACACATGACATCACATCCTAGACATGCCGTCTGTAGGGGTGAGCCAGGAGGAGAGACAGCTGCTCAGGGTCTGGTGGTGAGGGCAAGGCCCTTTGTACAGGCTGGAGGGAAAAGACATGCAGCGGCTAAATAAAGCAACTGTGCTGTATAGATACACATCTGCAAAGGGACAGGGAATTAATAATGATCTCCTCTCTTCCACTCCCCTTCTCTCTCCTCTTTGCCCTCTCCTTCTCCTTATTACCCTCTCCTTCCCCTCTCTCCTCTCTCCTTCTCCTCCTCTCTGCCACTCTCCTGCTCCTCCTTCTCTCCACTCTCCTCCTCTCTCCCCTTTCCTTCTCCCCTTTTCTACGCTCTTTTTCTTTCCCTCTCTCCTCATCTCCTGCTCCCCCCTCTCTCCTCTCTCCCCTCGCCTTCTTCTCTCTCTGCTCTCCTTCTCCTCCTTTCCCCCCTCTCCTTCTCCTCCCCTCTCTCCCCTCTCCCTCTTCTGCTGCCCCCTCTCTCTCCCCCCGTCTCAGTTGGAAGGTAAGACGGGGAAGGCAGCAGCGCTGGCGTGTGGCGACCTGGACCCTCCAGACCTGAAGGTGGCGCTGAAGAGGGAGCGGGAGGAGCACCAGCACCTGCTGGCCGACTCCTACGCCGCCGTCATGGACCTGACCAAGCAGCTGCAGATCGGAGAGCGCAACTGGAGCCGGGAGAAGCTGGAGCTCCTGGAGCGCCTGAGCCAGGAGAGAGGGGCCTGGGAGCAGAGGCTGGGAGAGGCCCAGCAGCAGGGGAAGACTGCTCCGGTGAGACCAGGGGCATGGTGGTGGGGCTGGGGGAGGAGGAGGGAAAGGGGTTATAGGGTGGAGGGTATAGGGTTAATATGGCTCAGGTGTGACTTGAGGGGGAGGGGGGGGGGGGGCGCAGTAGGGTAATATGGTTCAGGTGTGAGGGGGCATGTGGGAGGGGGGTATGGGCTGGGGGCGCTGGTTGGTCCGGCTGAGATGGGGGGACGGGGGGTTGGGGGGGTAGGTAGGGTGACAGCCACGGATGTAAAGTGTGACTGGTGGCTGAGTCTCTTCAGGAAGCTGCCTCTGTTGCTGTATGACTGCCTAGGGTAGGAATGTGTGTGTGTGTGTGTGTGCATGCCCAAGCACACACTCAATGGGAAAATAATGAAGGAACTGTCTGGACAGTGACCTATTCTTCTCTCCCTCCTCTCTCCTTTTCTCCCCCTTCTTTGCTACACTGAACCACACAGGAAACACATTACAGTAATGCCAAGAGGATGTCAGTATTTTCCTCTCTCTTTAAACAACATGCTACTAATACTATTTTCTACTGGTACTGATGGTGTCAGTACCCCCCCCCCCCTTATCTATCATCCCACTGAGAGGAAATGAGTGTGCAACTGTACACGTGTATGTGTGTGAGCGAGCACGGTTTATCCACCGCCAAGACAAACGGGGCCTGTCCGTCCTTCCCAGAGACCCAGTCACCTGGTGATGTCACACAGCTCAGCTCTTCATGTTTACTATCCTCACGTTCCTGTCCCTGGCCTTCAAAGTCGAGGCCTGGAGTTGTTAACATCTCTCCTCTCTCTCCCTTTCTCTGCATCTCTTTCTCTTTATCGCTCTCTCTCTCTCTCTCTCTCTCTCTCTCTCTCTCTCTCCCAGTCTCTTCATGACAAACCGTCAGACGGAGAAACATCAGGGACTAGCGAAACGAACTCGCCAAGGTAACACTACTAACGCTCTCCTTCTCTGTAGGTCAATCAGTGCCCAGTCTCTATCTATTCCGCTCCATGGACCGTAGTAATAAACTCAGTTCTGTTTGGTTCCATTGCAGGACAAAGTCCATTCCTTCCCTGTCAGAGCTGGGTGGTGTGTTGGAGGCTTGTCATGAGGTCAACGGCTCCACCAATAAGGAGGAGGAAGAAGGGCAGATCAGGACCTCGCCCCTTCTCCTGGCCCGCACAGACCTGGGTGACCTCACCAGGAAGAACTGGGCCTATCTGACCCAGGGGATGGAGCCGTGCGACTCCTCCAAGACGTGGGACGGCCCCAGCAGCAGCCAGGGGGCGGAGCCAGGCCTGGAGAGCGTCCAGAGGAGCCACACGGCGCCCGACAGGACGGGCATCCGCATCTACTACAGCCCCCCCGCCGTCCGACGCATGGAGACCAGCCGCAGACAGGCCAGGGAGGTCCAGCAGCAAGCCCAGCAGGGTCACCCGTCCCTGGGCTCGACGTCCTCAGACGCCGGGGGGGTCCTGGAGGCCTCCTCTTCCTCGTACCAGCAGTGGCTGAGCTCGCTGTCCAATCAGCACCGGGCACTCCTGGAGAGCAGGGCGGGGCTGGAGATCTCGGCCAATCTGAGCGACGACATGAAGGAGATGACCAACGTGGTTCGCCAGGCCATCCGCTCCAGCTCGCTGGAGAGGAAGGGCAGCAAGGACGCAGGAAGTCAGACCCCCGGGGGCGTGGCCACTCACTCCACCCAGACCACGCAGTTTGTCAGCGTGGGCCTGCAGACCGACGCCCCTTCCAGAGGGATGGGGCTCCACTCCAAGGTGTGGTCACCCCGCCCCTCCTCCTCACTGGCCGCCGCCCGCTCCAGACACATCTCCACTTCCCTGGACAAGGTCCACGGGCGCATCGAGCGACCCTGCTGCTCCCCCAAGTACGGCTCCCCCAAGCTGCAGCGCCGAGTCTCCGCCGGCTCCGCTTCCCGCCTGGACGGCTCCTCCACCTCGGTGGGCTCGCGGGACCGCAGCCTGTGGAGCCTGCGGGGGGCCGGTGGGGGTGGAGGGGGGGGCTCGGCCTGGGCGCGCTCCACCACCACCAGGGACAGCCCTGTCCTCAGCGGCCTCAACGACGGACTGTCGTCCCTGTTCAGCGTGGTGGAGCACGCCGGCAGCGTGGAGGCCCTCTGGAGGGCCGACGGAGGAGCGGGAACCGGCCAGAGCCAGAGCCAGGGGGCCAGCCCGGCCAAGCAGCCCGCTGCGGGCAAGCCCTCCGGGGCCGTGCCGGGGTCTGAGGCCGGGGCCCAGAAGTACGGGCTGGTCCAGGAGTTTTTCCGGAACGTGTGCGGGAGCCGGTCCCAGGTGCCTTTAGTCGGGGTTTCCCTGGGCGTGGTTGACGAGCCGAAGCCAGAGTGTGTGTCGGGGGCGGGCCTTGGGGGGCTAGGAGGGAGTGACAGCGTGACCAGGATCGTAAACAAGAGGTTCATGAGACACATCCCCCGAGAGGAGCTGGTGGCTACCGTTACCACGGCAACAGCCAAGGACCTGGGAAACCCTGGTAGAGAGCTGCCTGTCATCTCCAGCACGGAGGTAAGTCTGAACACACCCACACATGAACATGTCTACATGCAGACACACACATACACACACACACACACAGACGCATGGAATACATGTCCCTGTATCTGTTCCTAAGCTGGATTTTGCATTTCGTAGGACGCGGGCTGTGATTGCTCCTCCCAGTCTCTCTCTTCCTGCATCACCCGCCCCTCCCGCTCGGCCACACGCCATTCGCTGGGCCACTGTAAGCACCGCCCCCAAGAGTCTCCCATGGCAGCCGAAGAGAAAGGGGACACCATCCCAGAGTGACAGAAGTGTGACACACACACACTCACAAACACACACACTGATACCCTGTAAAGATCCTGTTACTGCCACGCAAACCAATATAAACACGCACACTGCCCCCCACACCTACACACTGCCACAGACAGCACAGCATCACACACACACTCACACACTCCTGCACGCTGTTCGTGCTTACCATTCATGTACATATACCTACCATGTACACAATCCTTCACACACTGCCACACAGATTCACTGCCACACACACGCACCATCGCCGATGCACAACCCCCCCAAAAAATAATTTGGATGTATCTACGTGGATGGATGGACATTTTGGAGAAGTTGAAAACTGGCTCTCCAATTGGAACTCGGAGAAACCCACCCAAGGACACGGGGTGTGGGGGATGAGGTGGACAATCCTCTCAGACCACTGTGAGGGCTACCGGTCTGAAATACAAGCCCCAGGATCAGACTGCCTCACAGAGACATCGTGATGTCACAACAACACTACTGTGGTCTACGTAAAGACAAACACACAAAGACACCAGACTGGAATTCTGGCCTGGTCTAGTCAAGTCTTATATTATATTCTATTCTAGTCTAGTCTGGCCTAGTCTGGCCTCGTTTCCTGGGTGGATCAGGCTCTCTGACTAGACCAGACAGCCTTTTGTGTCAACCATCATCACACACCCACCTCTGTCAAGCATGGTGAGTCTAGGTCAACAAACCTGTGTCCTCCAACAAGACTAGAACATGGACAGGATACGACATCATTTACAGTGTGTTTCCAAGCTCGCCATGTTGAACAGGATGTGTACTGTCGGTACTGAATTGACTTTGTCTACTGCAGCCATGTTTGTTTAGCTTCTTAACAGTAGGCTGTAAGAGATGGATGTCCCAAATGCCGGTATTGTTCTGTACTGTACTGTATTGTACTGTAGTCTTAAGGCTACACTCACACACACACACACACACAGCACCAGAAATACAGCAACCAAGACGAATCCCTGCCAGCTAAGTTAAAGTGTGTTCCAAGTTCGTCCCCATTGGAGATGGATAATGCATTCCTCTTTTGTAATTACACAACAACTACTCCTACTGACTCATGTGAGAGAGTTTGTACTGTAGCTATGTACGAGTGAGTCGACTTCCAGAAGAGTTCTAGAATGCATCTCTAACGCCCCCCACCCCTCTTTCCTCAGACCACCAGCTCACACGGAACCTCTTGTCACCATGACAACAACCGCCACTGCAGGGGGGGGGGGCAAGATCGTTTTTGCTGTTCTGTTTGTGACATAAGAGAGGCCAGACCGTCGGAAATTAAATTATAAACACATTTACTTTCTATTTGTTTTATATATGTACATAAATATATCTCAACGTTTTGGATTTGAGCTGATGCTGGACCACCACCGTGTCAGGCTGAGTGCTGTTAGCAGCACAGATTGTTGTTTATAGATACTGTAAGGAGCTCCAGCCATGCTGCTCTAGGAGGCGTAATATTACGCAAAATACTTGTGCAAATACACAAATACTTGTGTATTTGCACAAGTGACAGCAGTCACACAAATACAGACACACCACACCGTTTTTTAGAAGCTGGGTTTGCAAGTTTTGGCTAGCCAGCAGGCTGTGTGTGTGTGTGCTGTACCTGATGACTCATGTGTTTAACAAGGGCATCGGGCAGCTATGTGTGTTTAGAAGGGGAGGCTACAAGTGGAAGCCTGTGTTTCCTCCAGCTCCACTGACCTACATAGAGCCCTGACACTCGGACAGACCTGCTGGTGTAGCAGGTCCAGCAGCATCAGAGTGTTAGCCGGTCAGACCCTTTCCACTGCAACATTTTTGATTACTGTAGAAACAAAGAATAATTGGCGCTCTAAAACCTTTTTATTAGCGTTTATCAAGAAGAACGTGGAACAGCCTCCCATTAACGTACTCATCTTGCTTTGTTTACACCTCCCAGTCCTGACTAATGGTATATACTTACATACCTAAATACTAACTTCCCCTCTGCCTTGACTGTTCTCTGCCGCAGCACTTCTTCTGCTACCTCCTCTGTCCTGTGACCTGGAAGAGATAACACCAGGTCATCATGCCACACTGTCCGTTGTCATGAAGAAGGTCAACAGTGCCTTTCTACTCTATACGATGTCGCTTGGAGACAGAGTCTCCAACTTGATAACAGCGCTGATGCCACAGAGATAAAAGCAGCATTTTCTGTTTTTCAATCTTTGGTATCATTTAGGAGACATTTCAAAGCTAGGGTCGCGACCGTAAATAGGTTTACAGTATACATGACTAAAATCCACAATCTCAGTGCATTCAACTGTTGCAGGAGGTTGAGGTTTACTCAAAGACTGGAAAACACCATTCTTTTACAAAATATACAGTGTAGTTATCCCCCAGGCTTGACGTACTAGGATTCCTAGACGTTTTGTCTCAGATAGTGAGGTAACAAAACCTCCAGAGACAATTCAGGTTTTATGTTTACAGTTCAAATCTCCTCAAATTAGGATGTCATTAAAGTCTCTTTACATCTTTCTCTCTTTCTATCTCTCTCACGTTTCTACCTGCAGTCAATCTGATGTGCGGTTGCTCCTCCCCCTCAGGTAACAGTGACTAGTCCCACCGCACAGTAGCCAATGATAGACAAGGCCCGTAGGGTCAACATGGCCCACGAACCAATCATGAGGATACTTCTCAGAATGGTTCCTGTATTTTGTCAAGGAGTGTAAAAAGAAGTGTCAAGTGTAGCTATATAGGATTCTATAGAAGTGTCTCCTCATTCCTTTTCTGTTCTTTGTGCAATGTAAACCAAGAAAGGTTTGACAGGTCAAGAGTGTGATGTTGACGCCCCCTTCTTAATGCCTATCAACATGTACATGAACTCTTAGCTTCAGCTTGTTGATAATATTAGCTAAATTATTGATGAGTCATATTGCCTGTAAATATGCTTTATATACTGTCATTTCTCTTTTTAATACCTTGAGTCTTGGGGGGGGGGGGGGGGGGGGGGGTAAGGAGAATGTGATGAATGATAGAAAATTGAACAAAAAAAGTTGCGCTTATATTGTAACTTGAGAAGAAAACGCTAAGGCGATATTTGTACTCTTTGTATCCTGATTTTGAGAATCGGCTGAATGTCTGCAAAGTATCTGTGCGCCACAGAGCCTCTGTAGAAGTATGTAGCTCTCTCCCTTTATAGCAAAACTCATGAACAACCGTATGTAAATAGATTCATTTTGAAAAAAGGACGCAAAAGAAAACAAACAAAAACAACGTGGAGGGGAAAACAGTGAGTGCAGGGGTGATTTTTAGGGATGCAGGGTTTTTGGGGGGTTGGTTGCTTTTTTGCCCAACCATGCAGCTTGTCAGCTGAGATTTCATTGGCTCCTGTTTGTCCTGTCATTCTTCACCAATAAATGTTTGTTGAAAACAAAACGTTGATTTGGCAGTTTTTCTTTGGCCAGTCTGTCATTCTGTTGGAGTTTTCCAGAGAACGTGAATTGAACATGACTTCAGTTTTGTCCCTTTCCTCCCTCCTCCTCCCTCCGTCCATCCCTCTCTCCCTCCCAGCTGTCGCCGCTCCTCCCTCGCTCGGCAGCTGCAGAGAGGATGACGAAACCCTCGGCAACACTCAGAGAGAGGGAAGGAGGGAGCGGGGAGGAAGCCAAGTGGGAAGGCGGAGGGAGAGAGACAGCAAACACCGGGGAGAGGGTAGGGATGGGAAAGACATGAGCAACAAAACTGAGAGAAAGAGAAGGAAGAAGTTGAGAGATACTGTCAGGAACAGAATGTAGGCGAGATGAGGAGGGAGAGACGGAGACAGACAGAAATGGGACATTTAGTGTGATTGTAAATGGAGGATTTTTGAAACAATGACCAGAGAAAGAATACAGCATCTGATAAATGATAACCTTTGTGCCAGTGTCCCTGGTGTTGGTAAAGATATGCTCTGCTGTGTCTGTGTGGTGACTGTGTGTCAGTGCAGGAGACTAGAGCTGTTGGTCGCTGCAAACAGAGCGGAGCTGTGAGTCAGTTCCAGCCAAGGCTGCTCGCCCCTGTCTGGACACGGACAGTCACTCCACCAGTGATGTCATCAAGGGGGAACTGGGTTCAGGGGTGAGAGGTTGGGCCGGGGGACGACGACACTTCCTGTCAACATCTGGGATTCTCGTCAAGTCCTGTCAGACCTCCCACCCCCCCACCACCACCCCACCCCTCCCACCCCCTCAACCCAGTGCCTTTCGACTTCTTTTCAAAACATAACAAGCGTTTGAATCTGCTGCTGGCTGGCTGTCGGACAGACAGGAAATGACCTCATTGCAACATTTAAAAACAAACAGGAGTTTCCTGTTTGGGTTGCGGAGCCACTTCAGAGAGAATATATATCAGTAGGTCATTATGTGGCGAGGACTTCAGAGTAGGACTGATACAGCCCAAACGAAAAGCTAGCACAGAATTGTTATTTTTCTAATTGTGCTTAGGGTAGATTGGGGATACAGTTGAGGTGGGAAAATACACAGATCAAGAAGAGTGTAGAAATATAAAGAGATGTGTATACAAATACATTTAAAACTGTTTCAAAACTATACAGTAGTACTACATACTGTATAGGCTTCAATACTATACAGTATATGCACTATACAGTGCCCTCCAAAAGTATTGGAACAGTGAGGCGAATTCCTTTATTTTTGCTGTAGACTGAAAACATTTGGGCTTGACATCAAATAATGAACGTGAGACCAGAGATCAACGTTTCAGCTTTTATTTCCAGGTATTTACATCAGGATCTGATGCACAACTAAGAAAATATCACATTTTGTTTGAATCCACCCATTTGTCATGTGATCAAAAGTATTGGAACAGATATACTTAAAACATATTTAAGTGAATAAGACTTAATATTTAGTTGCAAATCCTTTGCTTTCAATAACTGCAGCAAGTCTGTGACCCATTGACGTCACCAAACTTTTGCATTCTTCCTTTTTGATGCTTTCCCAGGCTTTCACTGCAGCCGCTTTCAGTTGTTGTTTGTTTTGTGGGGTTCCTCCCTTCAGTCTCCTCTTAAGCAGGTAAAATGCATGCTCTATAGGGTTTAAGTCTGGAGATTGACTTGGCCAGTCTAATACCTTTCATTTCTTGCCCCTGATGAACTCCTTTGTTGTTTTGGCAGTGTGTTTTGGGTCGTTATCTTGCTGCATGATGAAGGCTCTGCCAATCAGTTTGGTTGCATCTTTCCTTAAATTGGCAGACAAAATGTTTCTGTAGACTTCCAAGTTCATTTTGCTGCTGCCATCATGTGTTACATCCTCAATGAAGATTAATGAGCCCGTCCCAGAAGAAGCCATGCAAGCCCAAGCCATGACATTACCTCCACCGTGTTTCACAGATGAGCTTGTGTGTTTGGGATCATGAGCAGTTCCTTTCTTTCTCCAAACTTTAGCCTTTCCATCACTTTGGTAAAAGTTAATCTTTGTCTCATCAGTCCATAAAACTTTGTCCCAGAATTTTTGAGGTTCATCTCTGTACTTTTGGCAAATTCCAGCCTGGCCTTCCTATTCTTCTTGCTAATGAGTGGTTTGCATCTTCTGGTGTAGCCCTTGTACTTTTGTTCATGAAGTCTTCTGCGAACAGTAGATAGTGATACCTTCACTCCTGCCATCTGGAGGTTGTTGCTGATCTCACTAACAGTTGTTTTAGGGTCTTTCTTTACAGCTCTCACAATGTTTCTGTCATCAACTGCTGATGTTTTCCTTGGTCTACCTGTTCGACGTCTGTTACTTAGTACACCAGTAGTTTTCTTCTTCTTCAGGACATTCCAAATGGTTGTACTGGCTATGGCCAATGTTTCTGCAATGGCTCTGATTGATTTTCCATCTTCTCTAAGACTCACAATTGCTTGTTTTTCACCCAAAGACAGCGCTCTGGTTTTCATGTTGTTTTCACCTCTGAATACAGTCTGCATAGACAAAACCTATCTTACCCAATCTGAACCTGAGTGTAGACATTCAGTGGTATTTATTGATTGAATAATGTATGTAATAGGACACACCTGGGCAACAAAACACACCTGTCAGTCACATGTTCCAATACTTTTGCTCACGTGACAAATGGGTGGGTTCGAACAAAAAGGTGATATTTTCTAATTTGTGCATCAGATCCTGATGTAAATACCTGGAAATAAAAGCTGAAACGTTGATCTCTGGTTTCACATTCATCGTTTGATGTCAAGCCCAAATGTTTTCAGTCTACAGCAAAAATAAAGGAATTGGCCTCACTGTTCCAATACTTTTGGAGGGCACTGTATTTATTAACTTATTTGTTCATTTATTCTTTGCTAATTTTTATTTACTTTACGCCTTGGTATTTCGAATATCTTTCTTTTGCAACACAAAAAAGGACATGACTGATTGAAGCTGAAAGAGAAAGAGAGGGATAGAAAGAGAGAAACAGAGAGGAGGATGGAGAGAGAGAAACACAGAGGAGTATAGAGAGAGGGATAGAGAGGGATGTAAAGAGAGAAACAGGAGGATAGAAAGAATGATAAAGAGATAGAGAAAGGGACAGAGGTAGAGAGGGATATGAAGAGAGAAACTGAGAAAGGGAGAGGGTTCTGAGGCACCAGCCTCCTTGCCAGCACGACCGACCCATAATGCATTTCATTTCACACTTGGGCACCTTCCTGCTGACCTGTTACAGCCCTGTCGACACACACACACACACACACACACAGACTCATGCCTTCTCTATCACATATATACATACACATGGGCAATCACTTTATCAGTCTGTTATGTGTCAACCCCCTACCCAAGTGAATTCCTCTTCTGCCTTTTCCAACTCTGTGTGTGTTTGTGTGTGTGTGTGTGTGTGTGTGTGTGAGAGACAGTAGTAACAATGTGCTGGAGTGGGAAGGAAACTGCTTCTTATCTGAGACCAGAACACATGAGAGGCTTGGGTGTTCCTCCACTACATCTTTCATCCGGATGGAGGGATGAAAAAGAGAGGGAAGATGAGAGAGAGAGAGAGAGAGAGAGAGAGAGAGAGAGAGAGAGAGAGAGAGAGAGAGAGAGAGAGAGAGAGAGACAGAGAGAGAGAGAGAGAGAGAGAGAGAGAGAGAGAGAGAGAGAGAGAGAGAAAGAGAAAGAGAGAGAAAGGATGAGAGGTGGAGAGGATGAGAAAAAGATAGGGAGGTAAAGGTGATAAAGGGGATAAAGATTGTAAGGAGGAAAGAGAGAGGATCATTGTGCAGGGGATGGAGAGACAGGGGGAAGGCGAAAATGACTGTTTTGCTCTTTGCTTTGCTTTCATTTGAGCCAAGCACAAATGAGACGAGAGAACTAAGGGAGGACACCAGCGGGGTATGAGCTAGACAGAGGAGAGAGAAATGGAAAGTTCATACAGAAAGAAAAAAGAGAGAGCAGAGAGTGAGGACAGAAAGAGAGAGAGAGATCGGCCACTCACCATTGATCCTGTTTAATGGACATGGATCCATGGCCCCCAGACACAATCCCCAGATCCATGCCTTCCCCCAGTCCCCCCCCCAGTCCCCACCACCCCCCTGCCCCCCCAGCCCCTCCCATGTCCAGTCAAGACCTGCTCAGAGAGAAATGCTGGTCTCAGCAACATTGAATCTCACAAGGTCTGCTGAGACACCCATAGTCAACCACAACCATGTCTCTCCCACAGCACGTTCAATCAGGAGAGAGCTCAGAGCTCTGTGTGTGTGTGTGTGTGTGTCCAGCCTGATTACCATCACAGGTCCTATCGAGCAAGCTTGAGACAGGAACACACAGACAAAACCAGGAAGCCGCCAATCGGCCTCCCCCAATTAGAAGTGAAATTAAGTGCAACGCCAGGTTATTAAGGGTCCATTTTCTCTGCTTTGTCTGGACAAAAACAACCATCAAATGGGCCTGGAAGAGTGTTTGAGGCCACATGCAACACAACAGAGGAAGGGTGTGTGTTTCCATGTCTGACAAGAACACAGGGACGGCAGCAAGCCAGCGGTGTGCCTGACAACACACAGACACCGTGGGCAGCTCCAGGGAGAGCTGCAGGGATGGCCTCTCTCCTCTCTCTACTGTCTTCTTCTCCTCCTCTCCTCTCCCTCCTTTCTTCTCCTACTTTCCTCTCCCTCCTCTCTCTACAGTCTTCTCCTCCTCCTCTCCCTCCTCTCTCCTCTCTCTACAGTCTTCCCCTCCTCCTCTCCCTCCTCTCTCTCCTGCCTTCTCCTCCTCTCCCTCCTCTCCTCTCTCTACTGTCTTCTCCTCCTCTCCTCTCCCTCCTGTCTTCTCTTGCTCTCCTCTCCCTCCTCTCTCTACAGTCTTCTCCTCCTCCTCTCCCTCCTCTCTCCTCTCTCTACAGTCTTCCCCTCCTCCTCTCCCTCCTCTCTCTCCTGCCTTCTCCTCCTCTCCCTCCTCTCCTCTCTCTACTGTCTTCTCCTCCTCTCCCTCCTCTCCTCTCTCTACAGTCTTCCCCTCCTCCTCTCCCTCCTCTCTCTCCTGCCTTCTCCTCCTCTCCCTCCTCTCCTCTCTCTACTGTCTTCTCCTCCTCTCCCTCCTCTCCTCTCTCTACTGTCTTCTCCTCCTCTCCCTCCTTTCCTCTCTCTACTGTCTTCTCCTCCTCTCCTCTCCCTCCTTTCTTCTCCTACTTTCCTCTCCCTCCTCTCTCTACAGTCTTCTCCTCCTCCTCTCCCTCCTCTCTCCTCTCTGTACAGTCTTCCCCTCCTCCTCTCCCTCCTCTCTCTCCTGCCTTCTCCTCCTCTCCCTCCTCTCCTCTCTCTACTGTCTTCTCCTCCTCTCCCTCCTCTCCTCTCTCTACTGTCTTCTCCTCCTCTCCTTCCTCTCCTCTCTCTCCTGCCTTCTCCTCCTCTCCCTCCTCTCCTCTCTCTACTGTCTTCTCCTCCTCTCCCTCCTCTCCTCTCTCTCCTGCCTTCTCCTCCTCTCCCTCCTCTCCTCTCTCTCCTGCCTTCTCCTCCTCTCCCTCCTCTCCTCTCTCTACTGTCTTCTCCTCCTCTCCTCTCCCCTCCCTCCACTCTCTCCTGTCTTCTTCTCGTCCTCTCTTCTCCTCTCCCTCCTCTCCTCTCTCTACTGTCTTCTCCTCCTCTCCCCTCCCCTCCCTCCACTCTCTCCTGTCTTCTTCTCCTACTCTCCTCTCCCTCCTCTCTCTCCTGTCTTCTCCTCCTCTCCTCTCCCCTCCTCTCTCTACTGTCTTCTCCTCCTCTCCTCTCCCCTCCCTCCCGCTAATTTGCCTCTTCACTCTCTTCCTCTCATCCTGCCCGGCTGGAGTCCTGAGAACTCAGATGATCAGATTATGTGGCCAGGGTGCTAGAAGGTCCTATTGATGACTGAGAGAGACACAGATAATCAGATTATGTGGCCAGGGTGCTAGAAGGTCCTATTGATGACTGAGAGAGACACACATTGTCTTTGACCTGGTTCTACGTGGGAGCACTTACAGGGAAGGGAACAAGGGAGTGGGAGAAAGAAAGAGGGAGAGGAAGAGGGGAGTGATGCGTGAGGCTTAAAGAAAAATAGATTAACATAATGCAAGACTCCTGACATCTATTACAGTGGTTTAGCAAAATTCAACCAAACTATGTTAATCTGTTTAGCATTTAGATACAACATAGTGTAGGAATCTAAAGATGTACTATCTAATTAAGGCACCCTCACACAGACATCGGCACACACACACACACACACAGTGTTTACAGAAGACCTTCAGAGCTGCCTGGCTCTTGTCATCAGCCCACTTCTGAATGTGACCCAGTTCTACAGTACTGGCACCAGGAGCTCAGTTCTCTGTACGTCCTGGAGGACAGGAAGGGAGGACAGAGAGAGAGAGAGAGATGGGGGGAGACAGAGAGAGACAGAGAGACAGAGACACAGGGGGAGATCGAGGGAGAGAGAGTGAGAGGGAGACAGACAGACAACAATAGAGAGGGAGAGAGGAAGAAAGAGAAAGGGAGAGGGAAAAGGGGGGGGAGAAACCCTACTGACATACACTCACATTTTAGCACCCGATAGTCACACTGTGTAAACCATTAACTTCTAATGGCAACCCCTGGGCGCACACACTCACAAACAGCGTGTATGTGCCTCATTGGGTCTTAGTGGATGTCCCATTTTAATAATGGACAGTTCTGCTGACGCCATGGAACTGGCGCATACACACATTGACACACACGTTGTCTTCTACACACATTCACACACAGCACAAGCAAAGACTCTCAGAGGACTTCAAATTAGAATCATTTTGTTGCTTTACTATCAATCAGACAAACTGTGTATGCATGGGTGTATGTGCGCTGCCATCTTCAGGGAGAGTCATTAACCCACAACACCCCGCCGAGTTACACAAGAACAACCGTGACACACACACACGCACACGCACACAAACCAACACGGTCACACCACTTAATCCTGTCCTCTGCAATAATTACAGAATGATTAGCTCCACTCACCCCCCCACCACAGTCACACACTGTGGTGGCCACTCACATTTGCACCCAATTATACAATACACACACACACACACGTTATGCCTTCACAGGTATTATCTCTGCCATCCTGTGTAACCCAGGGGACAAGGGGACTAGACAGGAAGTGATTTACTATCATGCCACAGCGATCGATTGGCTGGCCTTCGGACCTGTCGCCATGCAGCAAGCTGCCACATGGTACTGATGGAGACATATTCTTCAACACACACACACACACAAAACACACACGTTTCTACATCTGTCTGCATGTCATCTTCCAGTATTCACACAGTGCACATGTTAATCTAATGAGGTGTCGGTAAAGAGATGTTTCGCTTGCTGCTATTTCTGTGTCCAGCTGACTGGTGCGAAAGCTGTGACAGGTGGCGCCTATCTCTTATTCATGGCCAGGACTAATCCCACCACATTTAGACTCTCAACACAATTTAAGAATATCTGAGATGTCTTGCTTAAGGTGAGGTTGATGAAGATTTTATGACCATCACAAACTCTGTGCAGGAAGGCAGTCAAGCAGTCAGGTACATGTACATGCAGGCAGGCAGGCAGGCAGGCAGGCAGGCAGGCAGGCAGGCAGGCAGGCAGGCAGGCAGGTAGGCAGGCAGGCAGGCAGGCAAGGTAGACAGAAGAAGTAGACAGAAAAACTGAAAGACAGTCTTTCACAGTGAGTGTAGACAAGATGGTTTGGACCCAGGCTTGTGTGGTTGGGGAAGCAGTCATGTTTTAAGACCTCAGACCAAAAGGAGGACGTCTTGGTTTAATGGTATAAAGCTAGACTTGTGTTAAGAGAGAGAGAGAGAGAGAGAGAGAGAGAGAGAGAGAGAGAGAGAGAGAGAGAGAGATGATGAATCAGCTGCCAGTGAAATAAACATGTTTTGATTTAAGGTGTGTGTGTGATCCCGCTGACAATAGAGGTAAGGATTCCTTAGTAACACTTTTACTGCTAACCATCTGTCTTGGCTTGCCTGGTAATCCTGCCAGGGCTAGCTCTCTCTTGCTCTCTCTCTTAGTTTGTCTTACTCCCCCCCCCCCCCCCCCCCCCCCCACTTCCTCCTCCACTCTCCCTCTCTTCAATTTTCCCCATCTCCTTATCTCTCTTCCTCTCTCCCCCTTTTTTCCTCTCTGCCCATCTTTCCTCCCTCCCCACTCTTTTCCTCTCTCTCCCTCTCTCCTTCATTCTGCCCCCCTCCCATGTTTTTGCTGATTTCGTTTCTTACCCTCAGGTGCATGAAAGGGACAGGTGGACGAGGACTGAAATGCCAAGCTGTGCACTTTAACATAAAGAGTTGTCATCCCACACACACACACACACACACACACACACACAGAGTTTCTGCTGACTGCACGCCTGTCCTCTGTCAGCCTACTCTCTGTGTTGCTGTTGAACAGTCTCCCCCACAGCAGCCTCCTCACGCAAGACAGACACAGCCTCTTAGATGCTCCAGCAGGACAACAATCCAGATGCCAACTTTGGCATTTAACAGTGTAACACGGACAGAGAGTTCAGGAAGGGTAAAATAATGAAGGGATTTATGGTGTGTGTGTGTGTGTGTGGGGGGGGGGGGTTATGGCAGATGTTCTGTCACACTCTGAGCAGGGGACAAGGGACAGGAGAGGGGGAGAGGAGGAGGGCTGAGGAGCAGAGAAGGGGAGGAACAGAAAAAGGGGGGGGGGGGAGAGGTTGTGGTACCATGCTGTTTTATCCTATTCACACAGAGTTAATTAGAATGTGCAAAAATTCGACTGGAATGTGAAAATAAGTTTCTAATATTAGACCCACTCTCACAGGCGCAGTGGTGCACACACTCTCTCTCTATTTCTCTCTCTCACACAAACACCCTCTCTCTCTTTCTCTCTCTCACACAAACACTCTCTCTCTCTTTTTAACTCACACACACAAACACCCTCTCTCTCTTTCTCTCTCTCACACAAACACTCTCTCTCTCTTTTTAACTCACACACACAAACACCCTCTCTCTCTTTCTCTCTCACACACACAAACACTCTCTCTCTCTTTCTCTCTCACACACACAAACACTCTCTCTATTTCTCTCTCACACACTTACACACACTTACACCTACACACACAAGCCAATATTCTCGGAATTGAGAGCTGAGGACATTCAGAGAGGAAGGTCCTTGGTACTTGGTGAACAGTGGTCCCACACAACGATCACAATTTAATGACATATGCGTGTTTTGCTGACACACAGTCATGTTTTGCAAAATTTATGTAAAATCATATTTAATTAAAGACAAACATTATGTTTTCTGTGATGAGTTATGTTTTGGGCAAAGCCTCAAAAGACAGGATATTCAGATGACCACCAAATATGACCACATCACAACAATGTTTTGTGATACGTGATGTACAGTAGACCAACATAGCTACAGCGCAGTAATGGGCGTGACAACTGTGTACTGGATTAAAACTTGTTCCTGCATCAATAAAACAGGATTGTGGTGTTTAGAATTATATTTGTTTTTATTTTCTTCTACCACCGTGTACCCCAACTGGCACTTCATTATGAATGATTTCCGCCAATGAGATCCCAACACAACATGTCATGTTTGTGTTACAGTTTTTTTCAAATACTTACACACAAATTCCTGACTTTTCACACAATTTTTGAAACCTGACACTCAAATACCACAACCACACCTAAAATCTTCACAACCATATGCACATTTTGGGCCTTTGACTCAGTTTTCAATTTCATAAAACACTTTTTGCAAAACACAACACACAATTCTCCATGTAACACACAACATTCTAACAGGAAACATCTTGATTTCCTTTTTAAAACACAACCAATCAAAATGACACACTATTTCATAAGTGCCTTACACTAACTCCTCACATGTGCAAACGCTCATTGCTTCTCTCAACACCAACCAATCATGGCTTTAGAATAGGCCTATAAATAGCCTAATTTGAGTTGATTTACAGTGGTGGGTATAATTTGAACCTTTACTGTAGAAAAGATAACAGGTATGTAACAATCTACTGTAATATACACATGTTTTAATGTACACATAAAAGCTGTTTCAGCACAACACGGTATACTATACACAAACATATATTTTACGGAGCAACCACTGACTGCAATGCACTGCATGATTGCTCAGTCTGGTGGATCACTGTGTCAAACCGTGTGACAGTACAGTGACTGTAAGAAGACACTCTGACAATATTGTAGAACATAGTATATATTACTGTATGCTACAGTTCATGGCACACACACAGAGAGACACCATTTCGTAATAACTTTTTTTATTATTACGGTAGGTTTGGTTTCTGTCCTACTACACTCTTTCTTTTGTACTGTGTAATACTGTATTCACAACCACAAATGCTTATAATATAAAAATAAGTTTGGTTTCAATCTTGTTTTCGTGTTTACCCTGAATTGTTCATCATCTCTGCCATTTACTTTCAATCTTGCACGTATAAATGTACAAAGGAGCTCATGAAAGTAGAACTTTAGGTTTTGAATAACTGTGTATATGATATATCCAAAAATGTAACATAGTGGCGAAAGTGTTTGCAACATGAGACAAATGTGTGCTTTTGAGACGTGTTGGTGATATATTTAATGCAGTGCTTCATTTTGCAAGAGAAGCGAGGCATTTAGCATTTTGTGTGTGCAATTGTTGGATTTATTTGTTACAGTAAGTTTTGAAAAAAAGAGGACAAGTAAAAAAAACTTGTGCAAGAATTTGAAAAAAAACTGTAAAAGGGGAGGGTACCTCTCCCTCTTTTTTTCCAGCAACACAAAAGCTCCAACGCGACAACATCCCTGCTCGGTCTGTCGTAAAAATCACATGCCGGGTTGCCATAGCAACAGCCGACCGACACCTGGTGGTTGTGAGGCGACACGTTTCAAATTCCTCGCCAGTCGCATGGCTATTACCCAGCATGCATTGACAGCGGATGTGGGATGTTCACCCCGATGCTTCCAGTGTAATCATTGGTTAAGAGCTGTAACAACATGGTC
The DNA here is from genome assembly GCF_021917145.1 of Hypomesus transpacificus. NCBI lineage: Eukaryota > Metazoa > Chordata > Actinopteri > Osmeriformes > Osmeridae > Hypomesus > Hypomesus transpacificus. Next base: position 13,764,216 of record NC_061077.1, read on the forward strand.
CCTGATAGGCTGACATTCATATTTATTGGGGGTATTTTCACGCTTTCTCTCTCTCTTCCTCTGAGTGGGTAGACGCGTGTGGTGTGTGTGAACATCCCATTTCAGTGTGTGTTTGTGTGTACGTGTGTGTGTGTGTGTGTACATTCTATCCTGCCCACCCATTACATCCACCAGGTGCAGTGGGAGGTTATAGAATGTGTACTATAGAAACAGAATAAACAGGATAGTGTCACTGTGTATCTCTGTGTGAACACTATCTAGCTCTACGGTCTATACCCTGGGTGTTCTCTCTCTGTTCGTCCTGATTCCTGGTGTGGCGCTGGCACGACAGACATGACAGTATGTTAATTATGGTCTGTCTCCTGGTGACGGTGTGATTCCGAACACTGTAATTACTGCACATTACCAGTCTCTGCTAATACTGTCAGCTAATCCCATTCAAGAGGGGTATCACACACACACACACACACATATACAGACAGAAGCATACAAAAGCATATACATACACAGACACACACTGTACTCCAAGCTATTCATCTATTAGAGCTCTCAGTTATCCTTCTCCCACAATAGTCTTCCCACACAGTATGATTGCACTAAAGGATAAAGGATCATCCACATCAGACACACACTCACACTCAAACACACACACTAAGGCTGGTGTAGGTGCATCCTCTTGAATGATAATAACAGTTATGACAGCAAGAGGAGAAGACTGATGAAAAGCTGACAAAGGAACGAAGCGCCCAGGAAGATGAGAGGTACAGGTCTATTAGAGGCTGGTATAGACATAAGGAGGTCTATTAGAGGCTGGTATAGACATAAGGTCTATTAGAGGCTGGTATAGACATAAAGAGGTCTATTAGAGGCTGGTATAGACATAAGGAGGTCTATTAGAGGCTGGTATAGACATAAGGTCTATTAGAGGCTGGTATAGACATGAAGAGGTCTATTAGAGGCTGGTATAGACATAAGGAGGTCTATTAGTGGCTGGTATAGACCTAAGAAGGTCTATTAGAGGCTGGTATAGACATTAGGACGTCTATTAGAGGCTGGTATAGACCTAAGAAGGTCTATTAGAGGCTGGTACAGACATAAGGAGGTCTATTAGAGGCTGGTATAGAGATGTGAAGGTCTATTAGAGGCCAATACACTAGAACAAGTTGAAGTCTCTGCCTCCGGCATAAAGTGACGTACAACTTGGGTGAAACACCCTGAAGGATTCATCAAAGAGCCTCTCCAATCAAAGAAGCAGCTCCAGTCCCAATCTCCTGCTCTGCTCTGATCGAGGGAGGTGTGTGTGTGTGTGTGTGTGTGTAGGGGGTCTTTAGTTTTTTTTATATGATTAATTCTCGAAGAACACCAGAATGTCCCACTAGGCCAACTAGACAGCCATGCTACTGAATCCCTCCAGAGCAACACTGCATAGATTTGGGATCTTCTTTTCATATGGACTCACACAAACACACACACTCCCTTTTGAAGGACTTATTTTAGCCACAGGAAGGGATGTGAAATGTCACTGCGCCTCAGGCCACCACCAAGGGTGCTAAAAGCCAGCTGTGCAGATCCTGTGTGCAAATACACAATGACACACACGCTGTAGGTACACAACACCCTTAACTTCTAAAACAACTCTCTCTAAAACTCAACTTTGAACTCTGCCTTTCCAGTAAGATGGCCATCACCCACTCTCACCAGCCCCAGACCAGCTTTTATGCTGGGACCTTTCTCTCTTATTCTCTCTGTCTCTCTGTCTCTGTCTCTCTCTCTCTCTCTCTCTCTCTCTCTCTCTGTCTATCATGGTCCTGTCAGGCCAGGTCATTACCTTGTCTGTCCTGAGCCTGAGAGTGTCACAGATCATGTCGCACTAGTCTGACTGGAAGCCTGGCAACGGATGACAGGGGATGGGGACAGGGTAACAGGAGGGCAGGTGTACTTCTGTGGGCATATGTGAAGCCCTCTGTGACATTGCTTGTGAAAAGCTGATGCTAATCAAATTGGATTTTGATTGATTGGAGTGTGTGTGTGTGTGTGTGTGTGTGTGAGAGAGAGAGAGACAGACTGGAGAGAGAGAGAGAGAGAGAGAGAGAGAGAGAGAGAGAGAGAGAGAGAGAGAGAGAGAGAGAGAGAGAGACTGGAGAGAGATTCCCAGGAATAAACGCATTTATTCTCTCTCATTCCCTCTCTCCTTTGACAGTTAGTTATCTGTTCGTAGACAGTTGGTATTTTACTACTGGTATGTTCCTACTCACTACCGGGAGATAAACGGTTTAACAAACGGGCAGCGGAATCAGCAGCTGTGAGAAATCACCAATTAACCTTGAGCACAAATGATGGACATCAGATAAATGGACAAAGAAACACACATACATGTACTGTAAATCTCAAGATGAGTGTACATAAATCCCAATAGAGGTGTGAAGACACAGGTCACTCAATAGCAAGCTGTAGCTCATGGACTCCAGACCCGAGACCTGGCTCTATGCTATTCTGTTCTATCCATTCTTTTCTACTCTATCCTACTCTATGTCATCCTACTCTCATGAATGTTGCCTGGGACTGTCACTGGCAGAGCAACCATGAATCTTGCATTTAATTTAATTAATGTAGAACAGCTGCACATTTTACACATTTACACACAAAAACAAAACACACATACAAATACATTACAGTCCCCACACAGATTAACAAAGAAACACACACACACAGTGCAACCCCCATATGTGAATGGACCATGTAAAGACAGCATTTAGATAGTGTTTCTGTCCATCGGAAGGCCCATCTGTTAGTGGAACAAAGTCTCTCTGTGCCTTGTTACACTGGGGAACACACAGCACGACACATTAGACCTCCTGTTAACCCACAACACGCATCTAACTGTTACCATTTCACTTGGGTCGACCACACAAAGTTACCCTTCACAGCACAAGTTCAAATTAGGCTTGGCGCTCAGTCTAGGTCTGTGAGAGGAATGTGTTGGTTTGATGTACTGGTTAGAGTGAGGGAGGTTGTTGTGTTCTTTGGTGTTTCACTTCATTGGTGGTCCAAGGCTTGGATGCAGGACAGAGTGGGATCCTAACCCGGGTCATGTGCTCACCAGAGTCTACCAGCAGACCCAGAGGAACTGCCCAGGCTAGGGGGACTGAGGCTGGCCTTATGGAGCAAGGCTTCTTCCTCTCTCTCCTTCCAACATCCCTCCTCCCTTATTCTCTTTGTGTCTTTCTCTCCTACCATCCTGCCCTCTCTTTTCTTTGTCTCTATGTCTCTCCTACCATCCCTCATCCACCCCCCCCTCTCCCTCTCCCTCTCCCTCTCCCTCTCCCTCTCCCTCTCCCTCTCCCTCTCCCTCTCTCTCTCTCTCACTCTCTCACTCTCTCACTCTCTCACTCACTCTCTCACTCTCTCTCTCTCTCTCTGTGCTGCTGGGCTCAGCATGGGCAGAGGAACCCGACCGGCAACTTACCGCACGAACCAGTCCACGTTGTCATGGCAACTTCGCAGCCTGGCATTCACCGAGTTGGCAGAAGAGAGGACGACAGACAGAGAGAGAGAGAGAGCCAAAGAGAGAGAAAGAGAGAGAGAGAGGCACAGAGAGAATGGGAGAGACAAGTGGAGAGAGGGGGCGACGGAAAGACAGGGACAGAGGGTAAGTGACTACTGTATCCACAGAGTGGGTGCCAGTTTGAGGCAGGGCAGGTAACTCAATGGGACAGGTGTGATCACATCTCTGTGGCCTGTACACCAGCACACTGCAATCACCCCGTGGGTGTCGGAGCTCACATGATGGACGGTCACACACTGCCTTGGGTAAACCATTACCGTGCACCCGCGCACACACACACACACACACACAATGTTTTTCTCTATGGAAGATTTCAATGCATGTCCAAACAAATTACCTTTCCTTGGAACGCCTTGGCTGGAATCACAAAAAAACACCTGTTCCAGTTTAAATAGCTCCCCCTATCATCTGGGTACTGCAACAGCCAGACAGGTTGAGTGAGAGGAGAGGGGAGAGGGGAGGAGAAAGGACGCCAGTGAAGGGTCAGAGAAAGGTTTGTCTGATGGGCAGCATATGTGTCTGGACTAACCTTTACTGGCACTTTACGTACACACACATCCAGATGTGCTGTCCGGAAACAAAGGTTAAACTGTCCCAAAGTCTACAGTTCATGGACAGATAAGGAGAACATTGAAACAAATGGAGAGATGACACGAAAGTGTGTTTGTGTGTGTTGATGACTGGGTTCACCCACAGGAGAAGTGGGAGAAAAGTGGGTGAGCAGGAGATCTGATGTGTGCCACACACCACCAGAGAGGGAGAGACTGGAATGAGAGAGAAAGAGAGAAATGGGGAGATTATGAAGAAAGGGAAACGAGAGAAAGCAATTTCTGTAATTAGAAAGCCGGTTGGACTCTTATCTCTGGCAGAGTTTATCTGTGTTGCTCTCTGGCTTTGGCTCTCACACACACACACACACACACACACACACACACACACACACACACACACACACACACACACACACACACACACACACACACACACACACACACACACACACACACACACTAACCATCACACTTTAATCCCTCTGGACCCAAGCACTGCAGAAGGCTGGAGGAAGGGGGAGGGGAGCAGAGAGTGAGTGAGAAAAAACACTAAAATGTACATCCTTCTCCTCCCTCTCTTGCTGTAGGTCCGTAGCGCTGAGCCCTTGGGAACTAGGCAAGTAGACTGCCTGCTGTCAGCTCCAGTTCAACAGAGGAAGAGAAAATGATCTGTCAATTGGAAGTCCTCTTCTCCTCTCATCTCTCTTTTCTCTGCTACTCCTCCTCATCCTTGTCCATATATCCCTTGCTCAGTCTCTCCCACCTGTCTCCATCCCTCCTATCGCCCTGTTGTGTTTACACAGACCAGTGTTTTTACCATTACCATATTAACCACACACACACACACCCTCCACATCCAGCACCTTCCACCCCCAGTGCCACACAGGGGGTCAGAGGCAGTGACAGCTGGGACAACAGGCCCCCTCACACCCCGGGGACATCCAGTTCCCCCTCACCCCTCACCCCTAGTCCCCCTACCCACACAGCCCAACGTCCCAAACCACATCCTCACCCCAACCTCCCTAACCCCCCAGTACCCCCAACCAACCCACCTTCCCCTGGCCGCTTCTGTCTGTCAAGACAGCCCCCCTTCAACACACACCCTGACCCCAGGTCTAGCCACAACACTCGAGTGACTGTACTGTTATTCAAGTTACGGCCGCAGGTCTCTCCCCCACTCACTCTCTCTTCACTGTATGCCTTCCTTCATTCCTCAGATGCATGTGAAAGTGTGTTCCGGTATGGCACACTATCCCAGACTCACTGACTGACCGGTACTCGAACATATGTGTGTATGTTTGTTTGGACATGTGTTAAGTGAAACGAAAGAACAAAGAACTAAAAGCAAGACGCATACTTGAACCATGTGAAGCGTGCGCGCGTGTGCACACGCACACACACTCCTGTGTGAAGAGAAGGCCCCTCCTGTCACAGTGATGAATGATCATGGCCTGGTTAGGATTCCTCACACACACCCCCAATATCTTTATCTATCGTCTACCCCTGTGCACCATGCCTGAGTGTGTGTGTGTGTGAGATAGAGACAAAGAGTGTCCATTTCTCTCCCCTCTATCTCTATCAAACACACACACGTCCAGAAACAACAGTACACACACACATCTCTCCGCACCCCAAACACCAAGCACAACAGCATCAATTATTTAGTTTGTGTCATTTGGAGCCCTTCCACAGGGAACACAGATGGTTAATGTGGCTGTGTGGCTGCTAGCTGTGCTAGGTGTTTCAGTTACAGCTCAGCACTGCCCTCTTCAGGTGGGTCCGGTTCTTTGTCAGGTAAGAATATCACTAGCGAGGGCAACACTTTACAGTTACATTAGTTATCATGTAAACTGCACTACCTATGGTACTCAAATCATACTTCCATTCTTCGTGAAAGTTTAGTGGTTATTACACAAGTTCAACCTGGTATGGGGAAAGTTAGGCTTTTCAGGGGTAATGGGGTAAACATTGAACTTTTGGCGTGTTGGGAACAACCTTCAACCTTTTTACTACATTCATACATCTCTCCCCTATACTGTGCCTTCTTACCCTTCTGTACCAATCTTTACTGAAAACACTTCATCACATTTCATTACATAGCGATTCCTAAGTAGCTCCAATGACTACCGTATATCTTCTTTACATGGTGGTTAATGTAAGCTTTTAAAAGGTGACCTTTAAACGTGTTTCCCAAGAGAGTCACAGAAGAAGGAAAGCAGACAGGGATTAGACTGCTGGTAGTTCTACCTGACAGCAGAGCAGTGTGACATGTCTGTCAGGGTATTGCATGTACAGGGGCCCGTGGGAAAGAGCAGCTTGAAGATGGATAAGGACCTAAGGAGATGAGGTGGAGTTCAGGGCTGACCAGTATCAATAACAACCAGAGAAGCAGATGGGCAGCACTCAGTGATTTTACTGGTATTATTGCATGTCGCTTTGATACAAAGGGGCAACAAAAATCTAACTGCAATAACAAAAAAAAATCTACAACATTTGAAGGGCAAACTTTTTGTCTCGCCCCTGCAACGTCACCAATAGAAACGTTGCAGACGAGGAGAATCGCTTTTCAAATCAGATCGCTTCTTATCATACGTACACGATTACAAACCACATCCAGTAGAATTTGACTTTGTTGGCACATCGAAAAACACTGAGGTTAAGTCCGACATAAAAATTGTAAAAATAGAAAAATAAAACCAATATGAATAAATGTAGTAGGTATTTAACATCAGGTCCAGCGTTGGTGCCCATCTCTGACCATACAATCGTCAGGGTCATTGTCACCATTGTCCCAGCCCAGCAAAACGAGACCCTGGGATACAGTGATAAGACCTGCGTGTCAATTCTCCAGCCCTCCAACCACAGGGGAGGAGGGGGTGGTGACTGGTGAAGCATTCCTGGACCCAGTCTGTACCCTGGGATTATTAAGTAACGCACACAAAAAACACACATCACATGCCCACCCCCACCACCAACCACACACTAGCAGGAGAGGAGAGGATGCGTGAGGTAATTGGTAGAAGGCTAGAGAATTGGGATTCGTCCAGAGTTGAGATCAGTGTTGCTGGTGCAGGCTACCACTCCCTCTGGAAAGACAGGCCTCACACTTTGAGAGGACTTTAAAACATTGAAGCGTGCAGGAGGACACAAGCATGCTGAATCAATTCTATTTCAAGCCTTAATTAGATATGCAGACAGAAAATGGAAAGAAAAAACTATACTAGAAGACGACCTTACACGTCTAACTAACGTACATTTACTGTACTTCATAGCAGGGGAGAAGGTACTTCCTGGTTTGCTGAAGGGAAATGTAGTCTTTTCAATGCCACATTTGTGCTGAGGACTACAAAAATGGCCCCCCATTCCAACAGAACCTCCAGCCTCTCGTCCCTGGACACTTCAGTGACTCAGCCACTGCATGAAACGGAACAAGAACGCTACAATGACGACGCTCTTCTTGCTAAAGTCCATCGAATCCAGAGTGCTATGGAAAAGGGTTGCAGAGGGGAGGGGTCTCGGGGGGGAAACAATGCCCAAACAGCTCAACAGGTCTGTTTGAAACATCCTCCAGCCCCTCCCTGCTCCTGCCCAGCCCCACAGGGGGCCTGGCGTGGACGGGGCTCTGTGGCGCCCCCTGCAGGTGAGGCGGGGGATGGGGGTTAGGGGGGGACGGGGTCACACAGCAGAGCAGCTGCGGTTCTCAAACAGCTGCTCGATGACGGACGGGTCGGCCAGCGTCGACACGTCACCCAGGTCCCGCTCGTTGTTGGCGATTTTGCGAAGCACGCGGCGCATGATCTTCCCTGGGGGGGTGGGGGGGAAGAGACCTACGTTACACACACATCGAACCTCCAGTCTACAAGGATTTACAATCATATGGTGGCGTAGCTTTTCATCTAACAATGCAATGTCAATGTATTTACACTGTTAGATTTCTATTGAAAAGATGTATGAGGTGTCATCTAGGGAGAGGGAGGAAGGATAGTGCCTGTGATGGAAGGATAGTGCCTGTGATGGAAGGATGGAGGAGGTGGAGAGGCAGGCCGACCTGATCTGGTCTTGGGCAACCCCGGGGCGTTCTGGATGTAGTCTGGAGTCGCAATGGCTCCAATCTTCTCTCTCACTGGAAGGGTGGACACACACACACACATTAAGATGCGTACCGAGACTCTTAACATGCAGCAACCCCTCTCACAGATCCCCCCCCCCGCCCATATCCCTAAACGCACACGCACACACCTTGTTTCCTGAGCTGGGCTTCCAGGGAGCGGTTGTAGGTGACCCCGTCTTTGAGGGAGACGAAGCAGTAGAGGCTCTCTCCTTTGACGGGGTGGGGTCTGCCCACCACAGCGGCCTCCGCCACCGCCTCGTGCTCCACCAGGGCCGACTCCACCTCCGCCGTGCTCAGCAGGTGGCCTGGAGACGCCGCACACAGGACAACACACACACAGAAACAGAGAGAAACAAGGATATGAATAGCGCTGCAGGTGCCAGTGTGCCATCCATGCATCCCTTGGGCCAGAGAACAGGACTCACCTGAGACATTCAGCATGTCATCTATCCTCCCTGTGATCCAGTAGTAGCCATCCTTGTCTCTGCGGCAACCTGGCCAATACAACACAACCACGTCAGCCATTTCCATGACGTCCAAGGTGTTCCCAAGGTGTTTTTATTTTGTTTTCAACAATATGTTAAGAGTTCATATATAAGGACCGTGAGTGCAACGCAGGCTAGCTTGGAGAACAACACAACAGATCACAAGCTGGTACTTCACAAGGTGCATTGTGTGGAGGTGACACAGTGGGAGGTCTGGGAAAGCACATGGGTGCTCGCTTCACCGGAGGCTGCCTGAGGTCTGTGAGGACGCGCGTGCTAGCCGGAGCCTACCGTCTCCTGTCACATAGTAGCCGGGGAACTTCTTGAAGTAGGTGGTCTCAAACCTCTGGTGGTTCCCATAGACCGTCCTCATCACCCCCGGCCAGGGCTGCTTGAACACCTGGAGGAGAGAGAGGGAGAGAGAGGGGAGGGTAGGTCTTCTGCTAGTTTGGTCTGGTTTTGGCAGTTGGAGAAACGAGGGGAAAAGATAGTTTGGTCTTGGGTTTGGATAGGTAGGGGGGGGGGGGGGGGGGGGTGAGGATAAGAGGTGATGAAAAGGAACTATGGGCGAGAAAAATAAAGGAAGGGAGGGAGGGAGGGGTGTGAGTACCAGGTAGCCCTCGCTTGGTCCCTCCAGCTCCTCTCCGGACTCATTCAAGATGGCGGGCACCACGCCGAAAAACGGGAACGTCTGTTGGGAGGAGAGAGGAGACAGGAAGGTGTCAACCGTGTCAACCTGGTGAGGGTCTGTTGCCCAATAACAGGAGCTGAAATTCGGTGATCCACGCTCTGAACCAATCACAAGGTCAGGACCACTGCTTGCTAATGAGCAAACCGGGTGTTTTTATTGGTCTTTGTCACAAGAGACCATTAACTAGAGGGAAGGTAGCACTTACAGCAGAGCCTGGCTTCATGGGCGTGGCAGCCGGGAGAGGAGTCAACACATGTCCCCCCTGGAAGAAGAGAGGAGAGAGAGGGAGAGGTTGGAATGTAGTGGGAGCAGTCACGTACAGTAGACAAACATCCACAGTACTGTAGCAGCTCTTAAAACCCTTCTATTTTAACAGTTATGTGTGATGTGTAGGTGTGGTAGTGGTGTCTTAGTGGTGTGGTAGAGGTGTGTAGGTGTGGTAGTGGTGTCTTAGTGGCGTGGTAGTGGTGTGTTGGTGTGGTAGTGGTGTCTTAGTGGTGTGGTAGTGGTGTCTTAGTGGTGTGGTAGTGGTGTGTAGGTGTGGTAGTGGTGTCTTAGTGGTGTGGTAGTGGTGTGTAGGTGTGGTAGTGGTGTCTTAGTGGTGTGGTAGTGGTGTCTTAGTGGTGTGGTAGTGGTGTGTAGGTGTGGTAGTGGTGTCTTAGTGGTGTGGTAGTGGTTTGGCAGTGGTGTGGTAGTGGTGTCTTAGTGGTGTGGTAGTGGTGTGGAGGTGTGTAGGTGTGGTAGTGGGGTGGAGGTGTGGTAGTGGTGTGGAAGTGGTGTCTTGGAGGCGTGGTAGTGGTGTGGAGGTGTGGTAGTGGTGTCTTGGAGGTGTGGTAGTGGTGTGGAGCTGTGGTAGTGATGTGTAGGTTTGGTAGTGGTGTGGTAGTGGTGTGTACCGTCTCTGTCTGCCAGAAGGTGTCCACCACGGGGCATCTCTTCTCCCCCACCACGGTGTAGTACCACTGCCAGGCCTCTGGGTTGATGGGCTCCCCCACCGTGCCCAGCACCTTCAGGGACGTCCGCTTGCACCTGGGGAAGGAAGAGGGCTCAGCCTGGGGGCTCACTGGATGGCTCTCATCTCAATAGGCTACCTAAGGCCATATCGTATCATCGATAATGATCACATTTTGATGCAGGTGTAGTCATAGGTGCACAGTCTGACTGGTTTGGTAAGTGTTATGTCTTACATGTTATTGTAAGACACTTCCCAACCATTTGTTTGCTTGTAATATGTGTGTGTGTGTGTGTGTGTGTGAGGACAGGAGTCTGTGCATATGTGTGAGTATGAAGAGTGTGTGTGTGCGCGTTTGAAGGGAGGACTGTGTGTGTGTACCTGGTAACAGGCTCGCTGCCGTACTTCATCAGGAGTCTGATGGCAGTAGGAGCGGTGTAGAACTTGGTCACACTGTACTTGTCTACGATCTCCCACATCCGGCTCACATCAGGGTAGGTGGGCAAACCCTCGAACTGACAGACAGACACACACACGCGCGAGATGAGGTCAAATGTTGAAGGCAATGTGCCTTTTGACTGCAGTTCCCTCATCCTCTGTCTCCTCCGATACTTTTATCCAAAGCTACATACAGAACAGGAGGGAATTTGAACCTGCGACCTTGATCAGCAGTCAAAGGCTCCAACCAGGGAGCTCTCCCCGCGCAGGGTGGCCACTCACCAGGACGCTGGTGGCCCCGTTGGCCAGGGGTCCGTAGGTGATGTAGGAGTGTCCGGTGATCCAGCCGATGTCGGCCGTGCACCAGTACACGTCGCTGGGCTGGTAGTCAAACACCAGCTTGAAGGTGGTGGCCACGTACAGCATGTAGCCACTGACTGTGTGGAGCACCCCCTGGGGGGGGGGGGGGGGGGGGGGGGGGGGCACGAGTGAGAGAGAGAGAGAGAGAGAAAGAGAGAGACAGAGAGTAAATGAGTGAGTATTTGGAGTAAATGTGTGAGAGAGTGACTTCCGAGTGTGTGAGTGCTCACGTGGAACCGTGTGAGACGGTGTACCTTGGGTTTCCCCGTGGAGCCGCTGGTGTAGAGGATGAAGAGGGGGTCCTCGGAGGCACACCACTCGGGCTCACACTCCTCTGACGCCACACACACCAGGCTGTGCCAGCACAGGTCCACCTCGGGGTTCCAGGGCACCTGACACACACACACACACACACACAATGAATGAACAGCACGCTAGAGAACACCAGCTGGAGCAGCATCGGAGCCAGGCCCGCTCTGACACCAGCAGCCCTTCATGGAGAATCAGAGCCAACGAAAAAGAGTACAAAACGCTACAACGACCGCCCAAGTAGAAGTGATGACGTCGGCGCCAAAAGAAAAACGCATGCAGCTCAGACCAGCTAAGAAAAGAGAGAACAGAGGAGAAAACGAGACGAAAGTGAGTGAGTACACACTGTGTTTTGAGGGGCTGCGAAGCATGGGAGGAAATGAGTTTGTGTTCCATCTGCACAGCAGCAGACGGAGACACAGGGGGGAGGAGTCACAGCTTCACTTCCTGATCTCACAGTGATGACACCTCTAACAGTGTGGGTTCTGGCCAATGAGGAGGACCGGACAGAAGCTCTCAAATTAGGACGGCATTTCCAGGCCCTCATCACAACATAATGACTAAGTTTGAGAATATTTCTGTATTACAATAAGAAAAGGGCAAGCTATATTCAAAACATAGGACATGTGTTTCAATTGACATTGTCACTACTGTGTTTGTTTAATTTTGTGTCCATCAATAGCAATAAACTGGTCATGTATTATATAATCCATGTTTATTGCCATATGATAAATGAACCAATAAATGTGATTGAATTGCTTATTGATCTGAGAGTGATTGGCTAGTCATTGGTGACCCTGTGTGTGTGTATACTAGGGGCTGGAGGACTTTGGCAAGGGTTTGGCATACCCTTGTGTGTATGTACATATATACTATGTATAGGTATATCCGGGAATGAGTGTGAGATGAGCTGGGTGTGAGAGAGCAGACAGTGCTCCTGCTGAGTGTGTTAAAGGTGTAACACACATTTTAAAACAACACAGCTCCCCCCCCCCCCCCCCCCCCCCCATCATCAGCTGACGGGGAGGAGGGGGGGAGGGGTCAAGCGGGGTTAGACGTGTGTTAGATAAAAAGGACCAAGAAGAGATGGGGAGGGGGTGGTTAGAGGTCTGGTGCGGTACCTGAGGGATTGGTCGTGTTTTCTTAACCCGGTCTCTCTGAGGGTCCTGCTAAGAGGGGGGAGGAGGAGGGGGGGGGGAGGGGTCATGGACACGTTACTTCAGAAAAGCACACAGAGCGATAAAGAGCTGATTAAACAGTGCTACCCACCCTGGATGGCCCTAATATGCTCAACAAACTAGCGATTTGTAAAACACCCATCCCCCCTTCCCCATTTAACAGAAGCCTTCCTCTGAACATCATCTATAGGGCCCTCTCAGGAGAGAGTTGTCAGGTGCTGCTAGCGGCTAGCGTGACCATGTTGCTGGCGGGCCGCGGCTAACAGCACGTGTGGGAGTATGGAGAACTATCCGTGTTACGTGACGCGTACGACGTCAAAACACAGGAGGAAGCAAAGCTATGGAGAGAGGGGATGATGAGGAAACCAAATCATTGTTTTTAGGGGGGGGGGGAGGAGTAGGGGTTAAGGAACGTGAAAACATGTGGACCAGGTGGGGCCTCACCTGCAGGTCAGGACATGGCCGTTTGGCCGGGGGGGACTGAGAGCCCAGTGGGGTCACCGCTGCCTCCTCCACCTTGGACAGGTGTCTCAACATGATACACCTCTGGACCAGGTATCCCCTACAGGACAGAGGGAGACAAGAGAGAGAGAGAGAGAGAGAGACAGAGAGAGAGAGAGAGAGAGAGAGAGAGAGAGAGAGAGAGAGAGAGAGAGAGAGAGAGAGAGAGAGAAAGCGAGAGTGTGGATCGTGGATGGAGAGTGGAGGACGAGGCAGGGTGAGAAGAGGAGGCAGGGGGGGATGAGACAGAGAGAGAGAGACGGAGAGTGGAGGAGGCAGGGAAAGGGAGAGAGAATGGGGGGAGGGGGGCAAGTAGTGAGAGAGAGGAAGGGGGGGGGGGGGGCACGGAGAGTGGGGGGGGAGGGGGGGGGCCGGGGAGAGGAAGACGGGAGATAGAGAGAGGGCAGGCGGGGGAGAGGGGACAGGAAGAGAGGAACGATCAGGTCAGGACTGCGTGAGGTGGCTTAGAAGGATAACCTAAAAGGATCGAACCATCTCCCATCACACAGGGTGTGTGGCTCCTAACACAGATATACAGTGCCCTCCAAAAGTATTGGAACAGTGAGGCCAATTCCTTTATTTTTTGCTGTAGACTGAAAACATTTGGGCTTGACATCAAACGATGAATGTGAAACCAGAGATCAACGTTTCAGCTTTCATTTCCAGGTATTTACATCAGGATCTGATGCACAAATTAGAAAATATCACCTTTTTGTTCGAACCCACCCATTTGTCACGTGAGCAAAAGTATTGGAACATGTGACTGACAGGTGTGTTTTGTTGCCCAGGTGTGTCCTATTACATACATTATTCAATCAATAAATACCACTGAATGTCTACACTCATGTTCAGATTGGGTAAGATAGGTTTTGTCTATGCAGACTGTATTCAGAGGTGAAAACAACATGAAAACCAGAGCGCTGTCTTTGGGTGAAAAACAAGCAATTGTGAGTCTTAGAGAAGATGGAAAATCAATCAGAGCCATTGCAGAAACATTGGCCATAGCCAGTACAACCATTTGGAATGTCCTGAAGAAGAAGAAAACTACTGGTGTACTAAGTAACAGACGTCGAACAGGTAGACCAAGGAAAACATCAGCAGTTGATGACAGAAACATTGTGAGAGCTGTAAAGAAAGACCCTAAAACAACTGTTAGTGAGATCAGCAACAACCTCCAGATGGCAGGAGTGAAGGTATCACTATCTACTGTTCGCAGAAGACTTCATGAACAAAAGTACAAGGGCTACACCAGAAGATGCAAACCACTCATTAGCAAGAAGAATAGGAAGGCCAGGCTGGAATTTGCCAAAAAGTACAGAGATGAACCTCAAAAATTCTGGGACAAAGTTTTATGGACTGATGAGACAAAGATTAACTTTTACCAAAGTGATGGAAAGGTTAAAGTTTGGAGAAAGAAAGGAACTGCTCATGATCCCAAACACACAAGCTCATCTGTGAAACACAGTGGAGGTAATGTCATGGCTTGGGCTTGCATGGCTTCTTCTGGGACGGGCTCATTAATCTTCATTGAGGATGTAACACATGATGGCAGCAGCAAAATGAACTCGGAAGTCTACAGAAACATTTTGTCTGCCAATTTAAGGAAAGATGCAACCAAACTGATTGGCAGAGCCTTCATCATGCAGCAAGATAACGACCCAAAACACACTGCCAAAACAACAAAGGAGTTCATCAGGGGGCAAGAAATGGAAGGTATTAGACGGGCCAAGTCAATCTCCAGACTTAAACCCTATAGAGCATGCATTTTACCTGCTTAAGAGGAGACTGAAGGGAGGAACCCCACAAAACAAACAACAACTGAAAGAGGCTGCAGTGAAAGCCTGGGAAAGCATCAAAAAGGAAGAATGCAAAAGTTTGGTGACGTCAATGGGTCACAGACTTGCTGCAGTTATTGAAAGCAAAGGATTTGCAACTAAATATTAAGTCTTATTCACTTAAATATGTTTTAAGTATATCTGTTCCAATACTTTTGATCACATGACAAATGGGTGGATTCAAACAAAATGTGATATTTTCTTAGTTGTGCATCAGATCCTGATGTAAATACCTGGAAATAAAAGCTGAAACGTTGATCTCTGGTCTCACGTTCATTATTTGATGTCAAGCCCAAATGTTTTCAGTCTACAGCAAAAATAAAGGAATTCGCCTCACTGTTCCAATACTTTTGGAGGGCACTGTACCTGGCTTGAACTCTCCTAAACACACTGACAGGCAAATATATTGTCGAAAAGACTGGCGTCAGTAGACCTTTTTACACCGACATCCTGCAATGTTGCTGTTAAGAAGATCACGATGAAGGCTTTGTTTCCACTGAACCAAACAGGCAGCATAATGCCGTCCCGTGTGAGATGTTGTGATTTTAGACAGCATGCCCGCGTCCCAGCATCAGAGGTATAACAGACCCCCTGTTCCGTAAGGGGGTACCCTCTTGAACTAGGAGGAGGCATAAAAGTACCACATTCCCCCCCTTGGAACAGGCTGTGTAATAGGGGTGTGTGTGTGTGTGTAGTCAGGCACACGGGGCGAGTCAGCATGCAGAAGCTCGGTCCGTACTTGTCCCTGCATTTGTGCAGCGCCTCATCAGCGATGACCTTTAAGTTGATCAGCTTATCCCCTCTGTAGAAGCCGTCTGGGGATGAGGGACAGAGAGGGACAGAGAGAGAGAGAGAGAGAGAGAGAGAGAGAGAGAGAGAGAGAGAGAGAGAGAGAGAGAGAGAGAGAGAGAGAGAGAGAGAGAGAGGGACAGAGAGAGAGAGAGAGAGAGAGAGAGAGAGAGAGAGAGAGGGAGGAGGAAGGCAGTGTGGAGGAAAGAGATAGGGAGCAGGGGGCACAGAAAGGAGGGAGCAAGGGAGAGAGGTGCATTAGTGTATGCATAAGTGTATGCAAGAGGTCAGAGGAGACAAAACACTGAGCGGGTGGAGGGAACCGTAATGGGCATTGATGAGGCAGAGTCTGGGGGCTGTTTGGACGGGACCGACAGAACTCCAACTACAGACGGCCTCAACAGGCCATTCATCACAGGCTTACTGAAGCTGAACTCAACAAAACAATGTTTCTTTTGTGTGAACCCAATGGTGATACGCATCTTAAATAGTACTTATTGAAATATTGAGATGTTAGTGATTACTTCAGGACTGCTGTCAGTGCAACATCTATATAATTCCCCGATTTACCTGGTCCTAGAAACAGTTCTACAGCCTAGTGTTCCTAGCTGATCCTATTACTCAACGTAAATCCTACGGTGTAGAACAATGCTGTGTGTGTGTCTGTGTGTGAGTGTGTGTGTGTGGTGGTCTACGTCTGACCCCATTACAGCTGTGTCATTCATTCTTATCGCCCCAGGATTAGGGGGTCAGAACCTGCGGCTAATATGGTTCTGTTTAATCCAGCTAATAAGAGTTTCATTGTGGGCCCTCCAGGACGTGTGCGTTGTGGGTTCATGTCCCGGATGGAGAGCAGAGAGGAGGCAGGGTCCTGGTCACACGGCTTACCAGCGGTGAGCAGCAAGCAGCACTGGGAGTCCACGATCCTCTCGCACAGAGACTCTGCTGAGAACCCTGCAAACTGGAGTAACCACACACACGGCATTCCAGTTTACCGGATGGAAGAGTGTAAATGTAAAAGTGTAAATGTATGCGTACACACGCACAGAATGATTATCGGAGAAATGGTCCTCTTGAGAGAGTTCACCTGGCAGAGCATTGTTCCTTCCAGGAACAAAAGTAGCACATTACATTAGACCTGTAGATCAGTAACACATGTGGAGAACAGGTGACAGGGAGTGTCTGCTGGCTGGCTGGCTAACTGACTGACTGAGCTAGTCTATGTGTTGGTATCTGCAGTCGTACTCAACACAGACAGCCGTGTGGTAACTCACCATTAGAGTGTGTACTAGCTGGGTGACTGTGGTTACTCACCACTATAGTGTGTACTAGCAGGGTGACTGTGGTAACTCACTACTATAGAGTGTGTACTAGCTGGGTGACTGTGGTAACTCACTACTATAGAGTGTGTACTAGCTGGGTGACTGTGGTAACTCACCACTATAGAGTGTGTACTAGCAGGGTGACTGTGGTAACTCACCACTATAGAGTGCACGGCTCCGATACGGACACAGGCCAGCATGGCCACCACCAGCTCCACCACCATGGGCATGTAGATGGACACACGGTCCCCCTTCTTCACTCCTGCTCACACACACACACACACACGCACACGCACACACACGTGTGTTAAAAACCAGAAAAACAGTAAGACAGACAGAGGTCAAAGTGTCTGACAGAGTATCCAGACAGACAGACAGACAGGCAGTGAGACATACAGACAGTGAGTGAGACAGACAGTGAGTGTGACAGACGGGTCTACCTTGTGACTTGAGGACGTTGGCCAGCCTGCAGACCTGCTGGAGCAGCTCTCTGTAAGTAACCGTCGCCTCATCTCCCGGCTCGTTCCCTTCCCTGACACACGACAAGGAAACAGACATCAACAAAAAAAACACATGTCCACCTAAACCAACCTTGTTCTAACCACAGAGTCCCTCTAGGTTCCCTTAATGCACACCTGACGCGTGAAGTGAGTTTGGTGCACTTGACTGCAGGTGAGGATTAATCCCTTCACTTGAAGCTCGCCCTCGGGAGCCTTGAAACCACAACTAATGACTTAGAGGCCAGGCAGGCTGCAGGCAGACAGAGGGCTGACACAGGCTGACAGGATCCTCTCTCCTCCCATCAGTACAGTACAGGCCTTGTACGTTTGTCTGTCTTTCTGAGTCTGTACAGTACAGGCCTCGTGTCTGTCTGTCCCTCTGTACAGTACAGGCTCCTATGTCTGTTCCGATATGTTCTTCAGTACAGTACGGGCCTCACCACCCCCTCCCAACCCAGAAGCAGAACAATCTCTTTTCTGTGCAGTGTCATTCCTACAGCCTACACTGTATTCCACCCCCCTCATTGGACTTCAACTGGGAGAGGTACTGACAACAATCGCACTCAGGCACCCTGGGGGAACTGCCTCGAAGAGAAACGCGCGCAAACACGCCATCTCATTGCTTCACTCTGCAAAAGCTCAACATTTCTCGACCGGGATTGTGAAACGTGCAGAGCCAGGCTTTGCAGCAAGCTCCCCTCAGTACCCAGTATCTGTGGTAGATGAGCCCGCAGAGCAGACAGCGCTCCTCTGGTCTGGCCGACGGGGAGAGATGCACTGAGGGGCCTGTGTCTCGTACATGTGGAGCCTGGTCCTTCTCACTCTCACCAGCTACTACCCTACTAGGGACTGGGCCAACAAGCAGCCTCCATTGAGAGCCCGTATTTAACACGGTTTAGGTTTCGGAAGCATGGCACAATAGTTTGGCATGGCGGAGGCCCCTCTATCCCATACAGCTCTGTAGAGGCCTGGGCATGACCATGAGCCCAGAGACTAGTTACGCAAGACTCAAGGCAAAGACTCTCTGGGCTACTTATTACGGTTGATATTATCTATGTCGTCTTGCGCTCCCTTAAGAGGATTCGTTTCACAACTGTGGCGTTTTTGGCTCTGGGCTCCACCATTATCTTATCGCTTTATTTCTCTGTATTGTCGCATACGTGTGGTAAAGGTCACCGAACAAGTTTCCAAAGTAAAGATAACATTATCCAATACACACACAAACACACACACGCGAGTGGGTCATGGACGTTTTCCCAAATGAAGGTGACCTTAAGCAACACACAGACACCCACGGACAGCAACAGAGCTATAAATAATCAGCTATAAAACCATGTTCACCACCCAAGATCAGGAGGTCAAATGCCCAGTCCAAAAACAAATACCAAACAACGCTAAGCAGTGGGTGTGCTTGTTTTAGGAGCCGATGTGGCCCCGGTTACATCTCAATGAGATAACTGATTGATCCAGCAGTGAACACTCCACCTGCTCTGACTATCCAGGGTGGCAAAACATACACACAGGCTCTTACTGAAAACAAGGCTACAAAAATAGACATCTGTAGTTTGAAAAGAAAATAGACAAACATAACAGTTTTATCACAGAGGAAGATAGGGCAGGGCTAAACTAGCTGAAACTTGGGATTCTAAACTGCGAGTGAACGTCTCCAATCCAAGTGACTTTGCTGTCACTAAGAGTTGATCGTTCTCCAGACAGGATGCCCTGGCCTGGGCTGAACCTGTCAGCTCCCTGGAAAACACACAGTAAGGGAGAAGCACAGGAGGCTCTGCTGCTGACCACAGTGACTGCAAACCCTTCTCGCACACACAGTCTGATGTTGCGAAGCGGGAAAAGCTGCAGTGAAAAGCACGTCGTAGCAGACACGGGCTGCATCCTCCCAGCAGAGGGCTGTTAACACGGCATGTCGGAAAGCCAGAGGTCTAAGTTACAGGCTGACACCGAGTGGCTCAGAGGGTTCGCATACTTGGAAGTGAGGCACTCTCCACTTCAAAAGCTCTCAGGTCACCACGCTCGCACGGGCAAAAATATACTGCCTCCCTAATATAGGCCTGTATGACCCACATACAGTTCATTCATTCAATGCAGTCACAGTCATTCAGTCGTGGTATAGGCGTGGGTCATGAACAATACTGACCAATTAAGAAATGTACTTGTATTCACAGTTTATATACTTTCACCTGCTCAACCGAAGTTGACATACACTTGACTGAAACGCACAGCCACCATATCCTTAAAACTCTTCCTAGGTACTCAGATCCTGACAGATATTTTACTCACTTAATGGGGACATCTCTGACCCGAGGCCAGTGTTCCAAAGAGAGGGGAAAGAAAGGCATGGTCCTCTGTGCATGTATGTGTGTGAGCAGAGACAAAGGATGGAGGATCACTGTGGATCCATTCAGGCTTTTCCTCTGACATTCCATCCCCTAGTTGCAGAGGCTCAAGTATTCACCCCGCGCATTGGGCCGACAAGAGTGGGTGCTTTGGCAACCTTCACAGCCACCCCCCCCCCCCCCTCTCTCTCTCTCTCTCTCTCTCTCTCTATCTCTCTCTCTATCTCTCTCTCTCTCTCTATCTCTATCTCTATCTCTCTCTCTCTCCCACACACACAGTAAAAATACATGCACGCAGGGATTGGCACACACTGGCACAGACCCATTTATATTTCCAATGATTTTTCCCCTTGTTGTTATCTCTGGCAAACACATGAACTTTCTCACACACCAGTTCTTTCAAAAACACACTAACCAGTAGAATGCCACTTTGTCCCCCAGTTTCTTCTCGTTGACATTGCGGTCCAGGACGTTGTAACAGATGTTGGTAGTGGCCCCCTCCATGCACTTGACAAAGATCTCACCCTTTGTCACATCAAAGTTGTAGTCCAGAAACTGTCCTGTATGCTTGGTCTTCCAGTAGAAGTCCTTTGCAATGTCACCCCAGAACTCTGAGAGCGACAAACACACGATAAATGAAAAACGCTGTCGAAATGTGATGGTAGTTGGTCTTTCATCATCAGGAAGCCATGGCAAAAAGATGTAGGTTACACACACATTACAATGCTCCCTTCACTGTCAAGCAATGATATTAACTCAAACAAAAACAGACTTGAAGCCATTAGGACGAGGCAGGTCTGCTAAGGTTAGCCAAGTAATAAGCCGAGTCTGGTGTTACAGCATACCATGCACCATTCTGTTAATACTTACCATCAGGGTTGTCAATGGACTTTATATACAGTTCTTTGTATTTTTCGAAGCTGGGAACATGAGCCTCCTTCTTCAGGTCTCCGGCAGCGTATAAAACGTCCTCCCTGGGAGCTTTGTCCGGGATCATCTTATCTTCGAGTTTGTCCGCCGGTGCTGGACTGTAGCGGTAGCTAGCTAGCTAACAATGCAATGGGAACGATCGATTAGCTTCCAAATTGCTGTTGTAGCTGATGGTCAGGTTGCAAGGCGCCTTGTGAGAGCAGACAGATCTTTGAATCAAAAAACAATACAGCTGGTTGATCTGGCTAGCCAATAAGCTGAACAAACGACGTTCATTTACACTTCCTTATTTGGAACGTGACAGTTTGCTCATGAACTAAAGGGAACTCTATACATGCAAACGCTTGGCACTGCAAATCTACAGGAGCCAGCAGCTCACCTTGAGCGTGCAATTATTGACCAACTGTGTATAAAGCTAGAAACCTGCAATTTACTGTAAGTCAGCTATCGTGGACTCAACGGGTCCCTATGTATACTAAGGTTAGCTAGATCAGTTAGCGCCAAGCCTCGCAACCTCTGCAGATAAATAAGTCAACAGAAAATATTTGGTTCAAAAACTTTATGCAGATTTGGGTCGCTAGTTTTGTCGGCAGCATTAAAGGTAATGCATTTCTACCGTTCCTGGTGACTAATTGCTCGCACTGGCTTGCACAATACAATACAGTACCAAGCTAGCTAGTTAGCATAAAACTAGGAAGAGGAGAGAGGTGAGCGAGATGTACTTGAGCGCGATACGAGGCTGCTTCTGTCCGACGTGCTGTCGTTTGAATGTAGCCTTTTCCATTCAGGAAAAAAATGGGTCTCGTTCATAAAAACTGCGTTCACACTGTGCTGATCTGTGGAATGGATTCCGATAACAAGACCTGTTCTTTATGAAGTGGAGGTTGTTGGTGTGCTGCCCTTGTCCTTTCTTTTTTTGACGGAAGAGACAACGTGAAGAACGCATGCAAAGGGGGCGGGGACTGAACTGTGCTTGGCCCCACGCTGGGCGTGGTTTTGAAATGAAACATCCAATCTGGTCATAGCATGGGTAAACAAGTTGGTAAAGCCGGGGGGTGACGGGGGCGTCTGGCCTGGGGGAATCTGAAAAGATTTGCCGTCCTCCATGGAACCCTGGGACTGGGACATCTCAAAGCGGTCAAACTCCGACCTATCAATCACCTGGGGGAGGGGGATGGCGGTAGAGGAAAGAGAGAGGAGGGTGAAAGGGATTAGCCTGGCTGCCAGCCCAACTTCTCCCCGCCCCCAAAAAAATTTGGTCAGGAAGTTGGGTCTGGAGGGTCTCCTATTGTAGCCTGGCTGCCAGCCCAACTTCTCCCCGCCCAAAAGAAAATTTTGTCGGGAAGTTGGGTCTGGAGGGTATTGGGGACCAACTACAGAAAACCAGAATCTGGGCGAACCAATGAAATTGCCAGGGCGGGCTTTATACGATGATGGACAGATGATCAACAGTAACGTAATCACCCACGTCACAAAACAGCGCTTAAGTTGAATTCGTTTTGTATAAACATGGCTACCGCTGGAGATCTGGAATGTTATGTCTGCTATCGAGTCTGTTTTAGAAGACATCAACAGCACATTAATTTTGAAAGAGGAACAGAGAGACGCAATCAAGGCATTTGTCGATGGAAAATATGTTTTTGCCGTCCTTCCTACGGATTCGGGAAAAGTTTAATTTATCAGCTGGCCCTGATGGTCGCGAAGAAGATGGGACACAATGAAAACTTAGTGGCCATTGTGGTTTCTCCTTTTCTTTTGTGGAGTTGTAATCCTAAACGGAGAACTTGTTCGTATATGCATTGCCCTTTATTGTTTCGCTCAAAAAGGTTGACCGTGTGAGCAAGTACTCTCCCTACCCTTAAATTAATTTTACAACACCGGCAAAAATCGTTTGTATTCATTCTTCAAGCATACTTCAAGTCTGCTTGTAGTTTAGTTCTGTTGACAACAACTATGCGGTGCTTAACATACGTCACATACTCTGTTGCTCTGATTGGTTGTAGATCTATCCAATTGAGCGAAGAGGCATTTGTTTTCCAGGCTCGTTTGAAACACGCCCTGTAGTCAAAGCCCAACGGAGAGTTCTCAGACTCATATTCTGACTAGAATTATGAGTATGACAACGTCAGGCTAGGAAGGGATAGGGCCAGGGGAGGAAGGGGCGGGGGATTAGAGAAAGGTAAATAAAGTAGGATAAAGAGCAAACGTAAAGTAAAGTGGAAAACTCCTTCAAGAGGATCACTATCACTCCCCTTCACACCATATATAGTCAGCTCTCTTGAATGATGCATGTGGGTATGAGAAGTGGTACCTGTTTGGGCAGGAGAGGATGTTGAACCTGCACGACCGAAGTCAATTTTCCTGAAGATGATGTCACCGCTGTAGGAGGCGGTCACCAGAATCTTGTTGCCGTGGGCGTGCATGGAGTAGATGTCCTCAGAGTGGTACTGGTTCCACACACAGTAATCCATCTCCATGTCCTCCTTCACATCACTGGAGAGGGGGGTGAGAGGAGGAGAGGTATGGAGAGGAGTGGAGAGAAGAACAGAGGAGAGTAATAGAAAGGAGTGAAGAGGAAAGAAGAGGAGAGGATATGTGTGGAGAGAGAAGAGAAGAGAGAAAATGTGTGGTGAGGAGAAGATAGAAGTAGAGAGGAGTGGAGTGAAGAGGTGAGGTGTGGATAGAAAAGGAATGGAGAGGAGTGGAGAAGAGAGGAGATACAGATGTAGAGAAACACCACAGTGCTATACTCACAGGTACCTTATGACTCTCTTGCTCCAGCTGGAAACATAGATCCTCTGATTGATGTAGATGATGCGCGTCACCTGGGAGATAAACAAAAGGCCTTCCATCAATATCATAGCTCAATGTTAGCCAAACGTTTGATTCATACAATTAATTCACGCAATATTTTTTCTACATAGCTTCTAAAGCTTAACTGTTCTTAATGTATATTAGCCTACACCTATTCTAATATATAGCCGTCCATTCTTCTGATGCTGTATCTGGACAAAATATTAGCCTTCCGGGCACAAGCCAAGCATTTGAAACGATAACTGTCACAACATTCCCAGACGAGAATGCCTCTGGAAGCAACGGGGGCAAGCCTGGATAGCTCAGGCGTTAGAGCATGCCACTCTTTGTTAGTAGACTATACACCCAGCGATTTTGAAACAGTCATTTGAAACTGTATCTGGACAAATTGTCAGCCTCGTGGACACAGGCCAAGCGTTTGAAACCATAACTGCCACCATGGTCCCGAGGAGAATGCCTCTAGCTGCAAAGCAGTAAGCCTGGCTAGCTCAGTCGGTAGAGCATGAGACTCTTAATCTCAGAGTCGTGGGTTCGAGCCCCACGTTGAGCGTGTTTACATTATGGAGGCTGATCCGTCACCCTGAGAGGCTTCGAGTAGTTGAATCAACTATTGCCGATTCAGAGGTGCTGTGGCTTAGCTGGTTGAAAGCGCCTGTCTTGTAAACAGGAGATCCTGGGTTCAACTCCCAGCAGCGCCTAACGTGTGTTTGTTTTATACGGCTGGCACGTTTTTTACTTTCACCATTTTGTGGATTCAGAGGTTTTCCATCAGAAAGGTCCCAGACGGGAATGCCCCTGGAAGCAACGCGGCAAGCCTGGATAGCTCAGAAGTTGGAGCATTTCACTCTTTGTTAGTAGACTATACACCCAGCGAATTTGAAACAGTCATTTGAAACTGTATCTGGACAAAATGTCAGCCTCGTGGACACAGGCCAAGCGTTTGAAACAATAACTGCCACAAAGGTCCCGACGAGAATGCCTCTAGCTGCAAAGCAGTAAGCCTGGCTAGCTCAGTCGGTAGAGCATGAGACTCTTAATCTCAGGGTCGTGGGTTCGAGCCCCACGTTGGGCGTGATTACACTATGGAGGCCGATCCGTCACCCTGAGAGGCTTCGAGTAGTTGAATCAACTATTGCAGATTCAGAGGTGCTGTGGCTTAGCTGGTTGAGAGCGCCTGTCTTGTAAACAGGAGATCCTGGGTTCAACTCCCACTAGCGCCTAACGTGTGTTTGTTTTATACGGCTGGCACGTTTTTTACTTTCACCATTTTGTGGATTCAGAGGTTTTCCATCAGAAAGGTCCCAGACGGGAATGCCCCTGGAAGCAACGCGGCAAGCCTGGATAACTCAGGCGTTAGAGCATGCCACTCTTTGTCAGAAGACTATACACCCAGCGAATTTGAAACAGTCATGTGAAACCGTATCTGGACAAAATGTCAGCCTCGTGGACAAAGGCCAAGCTTTTGAAACAATAACTGCCACAAAGGTCCTAACGAGAATGCCTCTAGCTGCAAAGCAGTAAGCCCAGCTAGCTCAGTCGGTAGAGCATGAGACTCTTAATCTCAGGGTCGTGGGTTCGAGCCCCACGTTGGGCGTGTTTACATTATGGAGGCCGATCCGTCACTCTGAAAGGCTTCGAGTAGTTGAATTAACTATTGCCGATTCAGAGGTGCTGTGGCTTAGCTGGTTGAAAGCGCCTGTCTTGTAAACAGGAGATCCTGGGTTCAACTCCCAGCAGCGCCTAACGTGTGTTTGTTTTATACGGCTGGCACGTTTTTTACTTTCACCATTTTGTGGATTCAGAGGTTTTCCATCAGAAAGGTCCCAGACGGGAATGCCCCTGGAAGCAACGCGGCAAGCCTGGATAGCTCAGGCGTTGGAGCATTTCACTCTTTGTTAGTAGACTATACACCCAGCGAATTTGAAACAGTCATTTGAAACTGTATCTGGACAAAATGTCAGCCTCGTGGACACAGGCCAAGCGTTTGAAACAATAACTGCCACAAAGGTCCCGACGAGAATGCCTCTAGCTGCAAAGCAGTAAGCCCGGCTAGCTCAGTCGGTAGAGCATGAGACTCTTAATCTCAGGGTCGTGGGTTCGAGCCCCACGTTGGGCGTGATTACATTATGGAGGCCGATCCGTCACCCTGAGAGGCTTCGAGTAGTTGAATCAACTATTGCAGATTCAGAGGTGCTGTGGCTTAGCTGGTTGAGAGCGCCTGTCTTGTAAACAGGAGATCCTGGGTTCAACTCCCACTAGCGCCTAACGTGTGTTTGTTTTATAAGGCTGGCACGTTTTTTACTTTCACCATTTTGTGGATTCAGAGGTTTTCCATCAGAAAGGTCCCAGACGAGAATGCCCCGGAAGCAACGCGGCAAGCCTGGATAGCTCAGGCGTTGGAGCTTTTCACTCTATGTTAGTAGACTATACACCCAGCGAATTTGAAACAGTCATTTGAAACTGTATCTGGACAAAATGTCAGCCTCGTGGACACAGGCCAAGCGTTTGAAACAATAACTGCCACAAAGGTCCCGACGAGAATGCCTCTAGCTGCAAAGCAGTAAGCCCGGCTAGCTCAGTCGGTAGAGCATGAGACTCTTAATCTCAGGGTCGTGGGTTCGAGCCCCACGTTGGGCGTGATTACACTATGGAGGCCGATCCGTCACCCTGAGAGGCTTCGAGTAGTTGAATCAACTATTGCAGATTCAGAGGTGCTGTGGCTTAGCTGGTTGAGAGCGCCTGTCTTGTAAACAGGAGATCCTGGGTTCAACTCCCACTAGCGCCTAACGTGTGTTTGTTTTATACGGCTGGCACGTTTTTTACTTTCACCATTTTGTGGATTCAGAGGTTTTCCATCAGAAAGGTCCCAGACGGGAATGCCCCTGGAAGCAACGCGGCAAGCCTGGATAGCTCAGAAGTTGGAGCATTTCACTCTTTGTTAGTAGACTATACACCCAGCGAATTTGAAACAGTCATTTGAAACTGTATCTGGACAAAATGTCAGCCTCGTGGACACAGGCCAAGCGTTTGAAACAATAACTGCCACAAAGGTCCCGACGAGAATGCCTCTAGCTGCAAAGCAGTAAGCCCGGCTAGCTCAGTCGGTAGAGCATGAGACTCTTAATCTCAGGGTCGTGGGTTCGAGCCCCACGTTGGGCGTGTTTACATTATGGAGGCCGATCCGTCACTCTGAGAGGCTTCGAGTAGTTGAATCAACTATTGCCGATTCAGAGGTGCTCTGGCTTAGCTGGTTGAAAGCGCCTGTCTTGTAAACAGGAGATCCTGGGTTCAACTCCCAGCAGCGCCTAACGTGTGTTTGTATTATACGACTGGCACATTTCTTACTTTGACCATTATTGTGGATTCAGAGGTTTTCCGTCACAAAGGTCCCAGACGAGAATGCTTCTGGAAGCAACGCGGCAAGCCTGGATAGCTCAGGCGTTAGAGCATGCCACTCTTTGTCAGAAGACTATACACCCAGCGAATTTGAAACAGTCATGTGAAACCGTATCTCGACAAAATGTCAGCCTCGTGGACAAAGGCCAAGCTTTTGAAACAATAACTGCCACAAAGGTCCTAAGGAGAATGCCTCTAGCTGCAAAGCAGTAAGCCCAGCTAGCTCAGTCGGTAGAGCATGAGACTCTTAATCTCAGGGTCGTGGGTTCGAGCCCCACGTTGGGCGTGTTTACATTATGGAGGCCGATCCGTCACTCTGAGAGGCTTCGAGTAGTTGAATCAACTATTTCCGATTCAGAGGTGCTGTGGCTTAGCTGGTTGAAAGCGCCTGTCTTGTAAACAGGAGATCCTGGGTTCAACTCCCAGCAGCGCCTAACGTGTGTTTGTTTTATACGGCTGGCACGTTTTTTACTTTCACCATTGTGTGGATTCAGAGGTTTTCCATCAGAAAGGTCCCAGACGAGAATGCCCCGGAAGCAACGCGGCAAGCCTGGATAGCTCAGGCGTTGGAGCATTTCACTCTTTGTTAGTAGACTATACACCCAGCGAATTTGAAACAGTCATTTGAAACTGTATCTGGACAAAATGTCAGCCTCGTGGACACAGGCCAAGCGTTTGAAACAATAACTGCCACCATGGTCCCGAGGAGAATGCCTCTAGCTGCAAAGCAGTAAGCCTGGCTAGCTCAGTCGGTAGAGCATGAGACTCTTAATCTCAGGGTCGTGGGTTCGAGCCCCACGTTGGGAGTGTTTACATTATGGAGGCCGATCCGTCACTCTGAGAGGCTTCGAGTAGTTGAATCAACTATTGCCGATTCAGAGGTGCTCTGGCTTAGCTGGTTGAAAGCGCCTGTCTTGTAAACAGGAGATCCTGGGTTCAACTCCCAGCAGCGCCTAACGTGTGTTTGTATTATACGACTGGCACATTTCTTACTTTGACCATTATTGTGGATTCAGAGGTTTTCCATCAGAAAGGTCCCAGATGGGAATGCCCCTGGAAGCAACGCGGCAAGCCTGGATAGCTCAGAAGTTGGAGCATTTCACTCTTTGTTAGTAGACTATACACCCAGCGAATTTGAAACAGTCATTTGAAACTGTATCTGGACAAAATGTCAGCCTCGTGGACACAGGCCAAGCGTTTGAAACAATAACTGCCACAAAGGTCCCGACGAGAATGCCTCTAGCTGCAAAGCAGTAAGCCCGGCTAGCTCAGTCGGTAGAGCATGAGACTCTTAATCTCAGGGTCGTGGGTTCGAGCCCCACGTTGGGCGTGATTACATTATGGAGGCCGATCCGTCACCCTGAGAGGCTTCGAGTAGTTGAATCAACTATTGCAGATTCAGAGGTGCTGTGGCTTAGCTGGTTGAGAGCGCCTGTCTTGTAAACAGGAGATCCTGGGTTCAACTCCCACTAGCGCCTAACGTGTGTTTGTTTTATACGACTGGCACATTTTTTACTTTCACCATTTTGTGGATTCAGAGGTTTTCCGTCACAAAGGTCCCCGACGAGAATGCCTCTGGAAGCAACGGGGGCAAGCCTGGATAGCTCAGGCGTTAGAGCATGCCACTCTTTGTTAGTAGACTATACACCCAGCGATTTAGAAACAGTCATTTGAAACTGTATCTGGACAAAATGTCAGCCTCGTGGACACAGGCCAAGCGTTTGAAACCATAACTGCCACCATGGTCCCGAGGAGAATGCCTCTAGCTGCAAAGCAGTAAGCCTGGCTAGCTCAGTCGGTAGAGCATGAGACTCTTAATCTCAGGGTCGTGGGTTCGAGCCCCACGTTGGGCGTGTTTACATTATGGGGGCCGATCCGTCACTCTGATAGGCTTCGAGTAGTTGAATCAACTATTGCCGATTCAGAGGTGCTCTGGCTTAGCTGGTTGAAAGCGCCTGTCTTGTAAACAGGAGATCCTGGGTTCAACTCCCAGCAGCGCCTAACGTGTGTTTGTATTATACGACTGGCACATTTCTTACTTTGACCATTATTGTGGATTCAGAGGTTTTCCGTCACAAAGGTCCCAGACGAGAATGCCTCTGGAAGCAACGCGGCAAGCCTGGATAGCTCAGGCGTTAGAGCATGCCACTCTTTGTCAGAAGACTATACACCCAGCGAATTTGAAACAGTCATGTGAAACCGTATCTGGACAAAATGTCAGCCTCGTGGACAAAGGCCAAGCTTTTGAAACAATAACTGCCACAAAGGTCCTAACGAGAATGCCTCTAGCTGCAAAGCAGTAAGCCCAGCTAGCTCAGTCGGTAGAGCATGAGACTCTTAATCTCAGGGTCGTGGGTTCGAGCCCCACGTTGGGCGTGTTTACATTATGGAGGCCGATCCGTCACTCTGAGAGGCTTCGAGTAGTTGAATCAACTATTGCCATTTCAGAGGTGCTGTGGCTTAGCTGGTTGAAAGCGCCTGTCTTGTAAACAGGAGATCCTGGGTTCAACTCCCAGCAGCGCCTAACGTGTGTTTGTTTTATACGGCTGGCACGTTTTTTACTTTCACCATTTTGTGGATTCAGAGGTTTTCCATCAGAAAGGTCCCAGACGGGAATGCCCCTGGAAGCAACGCGGCAAGCCTGGATAGCTCAGAAGTTGGAGCATTTCACTCTTTGTTAGTAGACTATACACCCAGCGAATTTGAAACAGTCATTTGAAACTGTATCTGGACAAAATGTCAGCCTCGTGGACACAGGCCAAGCGTTTGAAACAATAACTGCCACAAAGGTCCCGAGGAGAATGCCTCTAGCTGCAAAGCAGTAAGCCTGGCTAGCTCAGTCGGTAGAGCATGAGACTCTTAATCTCAGGGTCGTGGGTTCGAGCCCCACGTTGGGAGTGTTTACATTATGGAGGCCGATCCGTCACTCTGAGAGGCTTCGAGTAGTTGAATCAACTATTGCCGATTCAGAGGTGCTCTGGCTTAGCTGGTTGAAAGCGCCTGTCTTGTAAACAGGAGATCCTGGGTTCAACTCCCAGCAGCGCCTAACGTGTGTTTGTATTATACGACTGGCACATTTCTTACTTTGACCATTATTGTGGATTCAGAGGTTTTCCATCAGAAAGGTCCCAGATGGGAATGCCCCTGGAAGCAACGCGGCAAGCCTGGATAGCTCAGAAGTTGGAGCATTTCACTCTTTGTTAGTAGACTATACACCCAGCGAATTTGAAACAGTCATTTGAAACTGTATCTGGACAAAATGTCAGCCTCGTGGACACAGGCCAAGCGTTTGAAACAATAACTGCCACAAAGGTCCCGACGAGAATGCCTCTAGCTGCAAAGCAGTAAGCCCGGCTAGCTCAGTCGGTAGAGCATGAGACTCTTAATCTCAGGGTCGTGGGTTCGAGCCCCACGTTGGGCGTGATTACATTATGGAGGCCGATCCGTCACCCTGAGAGGCTTCGAGTAGTTGAATCAACTATTGCAGATTCAGAGGTGCTGTGGCTTAGCTGGTTGAGAGCGCCTGTCTTGTAAACAGGAGATCCTGGGTTCAACTCCCACTAGCGCCTAACGTGTGTTTGTTTTATAAGGCTGGCACGTTTTTTACTTTCACCATTTTGTGGATTCAGAGGTTTTCCATCAGAAAGGTCCCAGACGAGAATGCCCCGGAAGCAACGCGGCAAGCCTGGATAGCTCAGGCGTTGGAGCTTTTCACTCTATGTTAGTAGACTATACACCCAGCGAATTTGAAACAGTCATTTGAAACTGTATCTGGACAAAATGTCAGCCTCGTGGACACAGGCCAAGCGTTTGAAACAATAACTGCCACAAAGGTCCCGACGAGAATGCCTCTAGCTGCAAAGCAGTAAGCCCGGCTAGCTCAGTCGGTAGAGCATGAGACTCTTAATCTCAGGGTCGTGGGTTCGAGCCCCACGTTGGGCGTGATTACACTATGGAGGCCGATCCGTCACCCTGAGAGGCTTCGAGTAGTTGAATCAACTATTGCAGATTCAGAGGTGCTGTGGCTTAGCTGGTTGAGAGCGCCTGTCTTGTAAACAGGAGATCCTGGGTTCAACTCCCACTAGCGCCTAACGTGTGTTTGTTTTATACGGCTGGCACGTTTTTTACTTTCACCATTTTGTGGATTCAGAGGTTTTCCATCAGAAAGGTCCCAGACGGGAATGCCCCTGGAAGCAACGCGGCAAGCCTGGATAGCTCAGAAGTTGGAGCATTTCACTCTTTGTTAGTAGACTATACACCCAGCGAATTTGAAACAGTCATTTGAAACTGTATCTGGACAAAATGTCAGCCTCGTGGACACAGGCCAAGCGTTTGAAACAATAACTGCCACAAAGGTCCCGACGAGAATGCCTCTAGCTGCAAAGCAGTAAGCCCGGCTAGCTCAGTCGGTAGAGCATGAGACTCTTAATCTCAGGGTCGTGGGTTCGAGCCCCACGTTGGGCGTGTTTACATTATGGAGGCCGATCCGTCACTCTGAGAGGCTTCGAGTAGTTGAATCAACTATTGCCGATTCAGAGGTGCTCTGGCTTAGCTGGTTGAAAGCGCCTGTCTTGTAAACAGGAGATCCTGGGTTCAACTCCCAGCAGCGCCTAACGTGTGTTTGTATTATACGACTGGCACATTTCTTACTTTGACCATTATTGTGGATTCAGAGGTTTTCCGTCACAAAGGTCCCAGACGAGAATGCTTCTGGAAGCAACGCGGCAAGCCAGGATAGCTCAGGCGTTAGAGCATGCCACTCTTTGTCAGAAGACTATACACCCAGCGAATTTGAAACAGTCATGTGAAACCGTATCTCGACAAAATGTCAGCCTCGTGGACAAAGGCCAAGCTTTTGAAACAATAACTGCCACAAAGGTCCTAAGGAGAATGCCTCTAGCTGCAAAGCAGTAAGCCCAGCTAGCTCAGTCGGTAGAGCATGAGACTCTTAATCTCAGGGTCGTGGGTTCGAGCCCCACGTTGGGCGTGTTTACATTATGGAGGCCGATCCGTCACTCTGAGAGGCTTCGAGTAGTTGAATCAACTATTTCCGATTCAGAGGTGCTGTGGCTTAGCTGGTTGAAAGCGCCTGTCTTGTAAACAGGAGATCCTGGGTTCAACTCCCAGCAGCGCCTAACGTGTGTTTGTTTTATACGGCTGGCACGTTTTTACTTTCACCATTTTGTGGATTCAGAGGTTTTCCATCAGAAAGGTCCCAGACGAGAATGCCCCGGAAGCAACGCGGCAAGCCTGGATAGCTCAGGCGTTGGAGCATTTCACTCTTTGTTAGTAGACTATACACCCAGCGAATTTGAAACAGTCATTTGAAACTGTATCTGGACAAAATGTCAGCCTCGTGGACACAGGCCAAGCGTTTGAAACAATAACTGCCACAAAGGTCCCGACGAGAATGCCTCTAGCTGCAAAGCAGTAAGCCCGGTTAGCTCAGTCGGTAGAGCATGAGACTCTTAATCTCAGGGTCGTGGGTTCGAGCCCCACGTTGGGCGTGATTACATTATGGAGGCCGATCCGTCACCCTGAGAGGCTTCGAGTAGTTGAATCAACTATTGCAGATTCAGAGGTGCTGTGGCTTAGCTGGTTGAGAGCGCCTGTCTTGTAAACAGGAGATCCTGGGTTCAACTCCCACTAGCGCCTAACGTGTGTTTGTTTTATACGACTGGCACATTTTTTACTTTCACCATTTTGTGGATTCAGAGGTTTTCCGTCACAAAGGTCCCCGACGAGAATGCCTCTGGAAGCAACGGGGGCAAGCCTGGATAGCTCAGGCGTTAGAGCATGCCACTCTTTGTTAGTAGACTATACACCCAGCGATTTAGAAACAGTCATTTGAAACTGTATCTGGACAAAATGTCAGCCTCGTGGACACAGGCCAAGCGTTTGAAACCATAACTGCCACCATGGTCCCGAGGAGAATGCCTCTAGCTGCAAAGCAGTAAGCCTGGCTAGCTCAGTCGGTAGAGCATGAGACTCTTAATCTCAGGGTCGTGGGTTCGAGCCCCACGTTGGGAGTGTTTACATTATGGAGGCCGATCCGTCACTCTGAGAGGCTTCGAGTAGTTGAATCAACTATTGCCGATTCAGAGGTGCTCTGGCTTAGCTGGTTGAAAGCGCCTGTCTTGTAAACAGGAGATCCTGGGTTCAACTCCCAGCAGCGCCTAACGTGTGTTTGTATTATACGACTGGCACATTTCTTACTTTGACCATTATTGTGGATTCAGAGGTTTTCCATCAGAAAGGTCCCAGATGGGAATGCCCCTGGAAGCAACGTGGCAAGCCTGGATAGCTCAGAAGTTGGAGCATTTCACTCTTTGTTAGTAGACTATACACCCAGCGAATTTGAAACAGTCATTTGAAACTCTATCTGGACAAAATGTCAGCCTCGTGGACACAGGCCAAGCGTTTGAAACAATAACTGCCACAAAGGTCCCGACGAGAATGCCTCTAGCTGCAAAGCAGTAAGCCTGGCTAGCTCAGTCGGTAGTGCATGAGACTCTTAATCTCAGGGTCGTGGGTTCGAGCCCCACGTTGGGCGTGATTACATTATGGAGGCCGATCCGTCACCCTGAGAGGCTTCGAGTAGTTGAATCAACTATTGCAGATTCAGAGGTGCTGTGGCTTAGCTGGTTGAGAGCGCCTGTCTTGTAAACAGGAGATCCTGGGTTCAACTCCCACTAGCGCCTAACGTGTGTTTGTTTTATACGACTGGCACATTTTTTACTTTCACCATTTTGTGGATTCAGAGGTTTTCCGTCACAAAGGTCCCCGACGAGAATGCCTCTGGAGGCAACGGGGGCAAGCCTGGATAGCTCAGGCGTTAGAGCATGCCACTCTTTGTTAGTAGACTATACACCCAGCGATTTTGAAACAGTCATTTGAAACTGTATCTGGACAAAATGTCAGCCTCGTGGACACAGGCCAAGCGTTTGAAACCATAACTGCCACCATGGTCCCGAGGAGAATGCCTCTAGCTGCAAAGCAGTAAGCCTGGCTAGCTCAGTCGGTAGAGCATGAGACTCTTAATCTCAGGGTCGTGGGTTCGAGCCCCACGTTGGGCGTGTTTACATTATGGAGGCCGATCCGTCACTCTGATAGGCTTCGAGTAGTTGAATCAACTATTGCTGACTCAGAGGTGCTTTGGCTTAGCTGGTTGAAAGCGCCTGTCTTGTAAACAGGAGATCCTGGGTTCAACTCCCAACAGCGCCTAACGTGTGTTTGTTTTATACGACTGGCACATTTTTTACTTTCACCATTTTGTGGATTCAGAGGTTTTCCATCAGAAAGGTCCCAGACGGGAATGCCCCTGGAAGCAACGCGGCAAGCCTGGATAGCTCAGAAGTTGGAGCATTTCACTCTTTGTTAGTAGACTATACACCCAGCGAATTTGAAACAGTCATTTGAAACTGTATCTGGACAAAATGTCAGCCTCGTGGACACAGGCCAAGCGTTTGAAACAATAACTGCCACAAAGGTCCCGACGAGAATGCCTCTAGCTGCAAAGCAGTAAGCCCGGCTAGCTCAGTCGGTAGAGCATGAGACTCTTAATCTCAGGGTCGTGGGTTCGAGCCCCACGTTGGGCGTGATTACATTATGGAGGCCGATCCGTCACCCTGAGAGGCTTCGAGTAGTTGAATCAACTATTGCAGATTCAGAGGTGCTGTGGCTTAGATGGTTGAGAGCGCCTGTCTTGTAAACAGGAGATCCTGGGTTCAACTCCCACTAGCGCCTAACGTGTGTTTGTTTTATACGACTGGCACATTTTTTACTTTCACCATTTTGTGGATTCAGAGGTTTTCCATCAGAAAGGTCCCAGACGGGAATGCCCCTGGAAGCAACGCGGCAAGCCTGGATAGCTCAGAAGTTGGAGCATTTCACTCTTTGTTAGTAGACTATACACCCAGCGAATTTGAAACAGTCATTTGAAACTGTATCTGGACAAAATGTCAGCCTCGTGGACACAGGCCAAGCGTTTGAAACAATAACTGCCACAAAGATCCCGACGAGAATGCCTCTAGCTGCAAAGCAGTAAGCCCGGCTAGCTCAGTCGGTAGAGCATGAGACTCTTAATCTCAGGGTCGTGGGTTCGAGCCCCACGTTGGGCGTGTTTACATTATGGAGGCTGATCCGTCACTCTGAGAGGCTTCGAGTAGTTGAATCAACTATTGCCGATTCAGAAGTTCTGTGGCTTAGCTGGTTGAAAGCGCCTGTCTTGTAAACAGGAGATCCTGGGTTGAACTCCCAGCAGCGCCTAACGTGTGTTTGTATTATACGACTGGCACATTTCTTACTTTGACCATTATTGTGGATTCAGAGGTTTTCCGTCACAAAGGTCCCAGACGAGAATGCCTCTTGAAGCAACGCGGCAAGCCTGGATAGCTCAGGCGTTAGAGCATGCCACTCTTTGTTAGTAGACTATACACCCAGCGATTTTGAAACAGTCATTTGAAACTGTATCTGGACAAATTGTCAGCCTCGTGGACACAGGCCAAGCGTTTGAAACCATAACTGCCACCATGGTCCCGAGGAGAATGCCTCTAGCTGCAAAGCAGTAAGCCTGGCTAGCTCAGTCGGTAGAGCATGAGACTCTTAATCTCAGGGTCGTGGGTTCGAGCCCCACATTGAGCGTGTTTACATTATGGAGGCTGATCCGTCACCCTGAGAGGCTTCGAGTAGTTGAATCAACTATTGCCGATTCAGAGGTGCTGTGGCTTAGCTGGTTGAAAGCGCCTGTCTTGTAAACAGGAGATCCTGGGTTCAACTCCCAGCAGCGCCTAACGTGTGTTTGTTTTATACGGCTGGCACGTTTTTTACTTTCACCATTTTGTGGATTCAGAGGTTTTCCATCAGAAAGGTCCCAGACGGGAATGCCCCTGGAAGCAACGCGGCAAGCCTGGATAGCTCAGAAGTTGGAGCATTTCACTCTTTGTTAGTAGACTATACACCCAGCGAATTTGAAACAGTCATTTGAAACTGTATCTGGACGAAATGTCAGCCTCGTGGACACAGGCCAAGCGTTTGAAACAATAACTGCCACAATGGTCCCGAGGAGAATGCCTCTAGCTGCAAAGCAGTAAGCCCGGCTAGCTCAGTCGGTAGAGCATGAGACTCTTAATCTCAGGGTCGTGGGTTCGAGCCCCACGTTGGGGGTGTTTACATTATGGAGGCCGATCCGTCACTCTGAGAGGCTTCGCGTAGTTGAATTAACTGTTGCCGATTCAGAGGTGCTGTGGCTTAGCTGGTTGAAAGCGCCTGTCTCGTAAACAGGAGATCCTGGGTTCAACTCCCAGCAGCGCCTCACCTGTGTTTGTTTTAAACAACTGGCACACTTTTTACTTTCACCAATATTGTGGATTCAGAGGTTTTCCGTCACAAACGTCCCCGACGAGAATGCCTCTGGAAGCAACGGGGGCAAGCCTGGATAGCTCAGGCGTTAGATTATGTCACTGTTTGTTAGTAGACTATACACCCAGCGATTTTGAAACAGTCATTTGAAACTGTATCTGGACAAAATGTCAGCCTCGTGGACACAGGCCAAGCGTTTGAAACCATAACTGCCACCATTGTCCCGACGAGAATGCCTTTAGCTGCAAAGCAGAAAGCCCGGCTAGCTCAGTCGGTAGAGCATTAGACTCTTAAGCTCAGGGTCGTGGGTTTGAGCCCCACGTTGGGCGTGTTT
The DNA here is from genome assembly GCF_021917145.1 of Hypomesus transpacificus. Taxonomy (NCBI): domain Eukaryota; kingdom Metazoa; phylum Chordata; class Actinopteri; order Osmeriformes; family Osmeridae; genus Hypomesus; species Hypomesus transpacificus. Next base: position 13,800,991 of record NC_061077.1, read on the forward strand.
ACATTATGGAGGCTGATCCGTAACTCTGAGAGGCTTTGAGTAGTTGAATCAACTATTGCCAATTTAGAGGTGCTGTGGCTTAGCTGGTTGAAAGCGCCTGTCTTGTAAACAGGAGATCCTGGGTTCAACTCCCAGCAGCGCCTAACGTGTGTTTGTTTTATACGGCTGGCACGTTTTTTACTTTCACCATTTTGTGGATTCAGAGGTTTTCCATCAGAAAGGTCCCAGACGGGAATGCCCCTGGAAGCAACGCGGCAAGCCTGGATAGCTCAGAAGTTGGAGCATTTCACTCTTTGTTAGTAGACTATACACCCAGCGAATTTGAAACAGTCATTTGAAACTGTATCTGGACAAAATGTCAGCCTCGTGGACACAGGCCAAGCGTTTGAAACAATAACTGCCACAATGGTCCCGAGGAGAATGCCTCTAGCTGCAAAGCAGTAAGCCCGGCTAGCTCAGTCGGTAGAGCATGAGACTCTTAATCTCAGGGTCGTGGGTTCGAGCCCCACGTTGGGGGTGTTTACATTATGGAGGCCGATCCGTCACTCTGAGAGGCTTCGAGTAGTTGAATTAACTGTTGCCGATTCAGAGGTGCTGTGGCTTAGCTGGTTGAAAGCGCCTGTCTCGTAAACAGGAGATCCTGGGTTCAACTCCCAGCAGCGCCTCACCTGTGTTTGTTTTAAACAACTGGCACACTTTTTACTTTCACCAATATTGTGGATTCAGAGGTTTTCCGTCACAAACGTCCCCGACGAGAATGCCTCTGGAAGCAACGGGGGCAAGCCTGGATAGCTCAGGCGTTAGATTATGTCACTGTTTGTTAGTAGACTATACACCCAGCGATTTTGAAACAGTCATTTGAAACTGTATCTGGACAAAATGTCAGCCTCGTGGACACAGGCCAAGCGTTTGAAACCATAACTGCCACCATTGTCCCGACGAGAATGCCTTTAGCTGCAAAGCAGAAAGCCCGGCTAGCTCAGTCGGTAGAGCATTAGACTCTTAAGCTCAGGGTCGTGGGTTTGAGCCCCACGTTGGGCGTGTTTACATTATGGAGGCTGATCCGTAACTCTGAGAGGCTTTGAGTAGTTGAATCAACTATTGCCAATTTAGAGGTGCTGTGGCTTAGCTGGTTGAAAGCGCCTGTCTTGTAAACAGGAGATCCTGGGTTCAACTCCGAGCAGCGCCTAACGTGTGTTTGTTTTATACGACTGGCACATTTTTTACTTTCACCATTTTGTGGATTCAGAGGTTTTCCATCAGAAAGGTCCCAGACGAGAATGCCCTTGAAAGCAACGCGGCAAGCCTGGATAGCTCAGAAGTTGGAGCATTTCACTCTTTGTTAGTAGACTATACACCCAGCGAATTTGAAACAGTCATTTGAAACTGTATCTGGACAAAATGTCAGCCTCGTGGACACAGGCCAAGCGTTTGAAACAATAACTGCCACAAAGGTCCCGACGAGAATGCCTCTAGCTGCAAAGCAGTAAGCCCGGCTAGCTCAGTCGGTAGAGCATGAGACTCTTAATCTCAGGGTCGTGGGTTCGGGCCCCACGTTGGGCGTGTTTACATTATGGAGGCTGATCCGTCACTCTGAGAGGCTTCGAGTAGTTGAATCAACTATTGCCGACTCAGAGGTTCTGTGGCTTAGCTGTTTGAAAGCGCCTGTCTTGTAAACAGGAGATCCTGGGTTCAACTCCCAGCAGCGCCTAACGTGTGTTTGTTTTATACGGCTGGCACGTTTTTTACTTTCACCATTTTGTGGATTCAGAGGTTTTCCATCAGAAAGGTCCCAGACGGGAATGCCCCTGGAAGCAACGCGGCAAGCCTGGATAGCTCAGAAGTTGGAGCATTTCACTCTTTGTTAGTAGACTATACACCCAGCGAATTTGAAACAGTCATTTGAAACTGTATCTGGACAAAATGTCAGCCTCGTGGACACAGGCCAAGCGTTTGAAACAATAACTGCCACAATGGTCCCGAGGAGAATGCCTCTAGCTGCAAAGCAGTAAGCCCGGCTAGCTCAGTCGGTAGAGCATGAGACTCTTAATCTCAGGGTCGTGGGTTCGAGCCCCACGTTGGGGGTGTTTACATTATGGAGGCCGATCCGTCACTCTGAGAGGCTTCGCGTAGTTGAATTAACTGTTGCCGATTCAGAGGTGCTGTGGCTTAGCTGGTTGAAAGCGCCTGTCTCGTAAACAGGAGATCCTGGGTTCAACTCCCAGCAGCGCCTCACCTGTGTTTGTTTTAAACAACTGGCACACTTTTTACTTTCACCAATATTGTGGATTCAGAGGTTTTCCGTCACAAACGTCCCCGACGAGAATGCCTCTGGAAGCAACGGGGGCAAGCCTGGATAGCTCAGGCGTTAGATTATGTCACTGTTTGTTAGTAGACTATACACCCAGCGATTTTGAAACAGTCATTTGAAACTGTATCTGGACAAAATGTCAGCCTCGTGGACACAGGCCAAGCGTTTGAAACCATAACTGCCACCATTGTCCCGACGAGAATGCCTTTAGCTGCAAAGCAGAAAGCCCGGCTAGCTCAGTCGGTAGAGCATTAGACTCTTAAGCTCAGGGTCGTGGGTTTGAGCCCCACGTTGGGCGTGTTTACATTATGGAGGCTGATCCGTAACTCTGAGAGGCTTTGAGTAGTTGAATCAACTATTGCCAATTTAGAGGTGCTGTGGCTTAGCTGGTTGAAAGCGCCTGTCTTGTAAACAGGAGATCCTGGGTTCAACTCCGAGCAGCGCCTAACGTGTGTTTGTTTTATACGACTGGCACATTTTTTACTTTCACCATTTTGTGGATTCAGAGGTTTTCCATCAGAAAGGTCCCAGACGAGAATGCCCCTGAAAGCAACGCGGCAAGCCTGGATAGCTCAGAAGTTGGAGCATTTCACTCTTTGTTAGTAGACTATACACCCAGCGAATTTGAAACAGTCATTTGAAACTGTATCTGGACAAAATGTCAGCCTCGTGGACACAGGCCAAGCGTTTGAAACAATAACTGCCACAAAGGTCCCGACGAGAATGCCTCTAGCTGCAAAGCAGTAAGCCCGGCTAGCTCAGTCGGTAGAGCATGAGACTCTTAATCTCAGGGTCGTGGGTTCGGGCCCCACGTTGGGCGTGTTTACATTATGGAGGCTGATCCGTCACTCTGAGAGGCTTCGAGTAGTTGAATCAACTATTGCCGATTCAGAGGTGCTGTGGCTTAGCTGGTTGAAATTGCCTGTCTTGTATACAGGAGATCCTGGGTTGAACTCCCAGAAGCGCCTAACGTGTGTTTGTATTATACGACTGGCACATTTCTTACTTTGACCATTATTGTGGATTCAGAGGTTTTCCGTCACAAAGGTCCCAGACGAGAATGCCTCTTGAAGCAACGCGGCAAGCCTGGATAGCTCAGGCGTTAGAGCATGCCACTCTTTGTCAGTAGACTATACACCCAGCGAATTTGAAACAGTCATGTGAAACCGTATCTGGACAAAATGTCAGCCTCGTGGACACAGGCCAAGCGTTTGAAACAATAACTGCCACAATGGTCCCGAGGAGAATGCCTCTAGCTGCAAAGCAGTAAGCCCGGCTAGCTCAGTCGGTAGAGCATGAGACTCTTAATCTCAGGGTCGTGGGTTCGAGCCCCACGTTGGGCGTGTTTACATTATGGAGGCCGATCCGTCACTCTGAGAGGCTTCGAGTAGTTGAATCAACTATTGCCGATTCAGAGGTGCTGTGGCTTAGCTGGTTGAAAGCGCCTGTCTTGTAAACAGGAGATCCTGGGTTCAACTCCCAGCAGCGCCTAACGTGTGTTTGTTTTATACGGCTGGCACGTTTTTTACTTTCACCATTTTGTGGATTCAGAGGTTTTCCATCAGAAAGGTCCCAGACGAGAATGCCCCTGGAAGCAACGCGGCAAGCCTGGATAGCTCAGAAGTTGGAGCATTTCACTCTTTGTTAGTAGACTATACACCCAGCGAATTTGAAACAGTCATTTGAAACTGTATCTGGACAAAATGTCAGCCTCGTGGACACAGGCCAAGCGTTTGAAACCATAACTGCCACCATTGTCCCGACGAGAATGCCTTTAGCTGCAAAGCAGAAAGCCCGGCTAGCTCAGTCGGTAGAGCATTAGACTCTTAAGCTCAGGGTCGTGGGTTTGAGCCCCACGTTGGGCGTGTTTACATTATGGAGGCTGATCCGTAACTCTGAGAGGCTTCGAGTAGTTGAATCAACTATTGCCAATTTAGAGGTGCTGTGGCTTAGCTGGTTGAAAGCGCCTGTCTTGTAAACAGGAGATCCTGGGTTCAACTCCCAGCAGCGCCTAACGTGTGTTTGTTTTATACGGCTGGCACGTTTTTTACTTTCACCATTTTGTGGATTCAGAGGTTTTCCATCAGAAAGGTCCCAGACGAGAATGCCCCTGGAAGCAACGCGGCAAGCCTGGATAGCTCAGAAGTTGGAGCATTTCACTCTTTGTTAGTAGACTATACACCCAGCGAATTTGAAACAGTCATTTGAAACTGTATCTGGACAAAATGTCAGCCTCGTGGACACAGGCCAAGCGTTTGAAACAATAACTGCCACAAAGGTCCCGACGAGAATGCCTCTAGCTGCAAAGCAGTAAGCCCGGCTAGCTCAGTCGGTAGAGCATGAGACTCTTAATCTCAGGGTCGTGGGTTCGAGCCCCACGTTGGGCGTGTTTACATTATGGAGGCTGATCCGTCACTCTGAGAGGCTTCGAGTAGTTGAATCAACTATTGCCGACTCAGAGGTGCTGTGGCTTAGCTGTTTGAAAGCGCCTGTCTTGTAAACAGGAGATCCTGGGTTCAACTCCCAGCAGCGCCTAACGTGTGTTTGTTTTATACGGCTGGCACGTTTTTTACTTTCACCATTTTGTGGATTCAGAGGTTTTCCATCAGAAAGGTCCCAGACGGGAATGCCCCTGGAAGCAACGCGGCAAGCCTGGATAGCTCAGAAGTTGGAGCATTTCACTCTTTGTTAGTAGACTATACACCCAGCGAATTTGAAACAGTCATTTGAAACTGTATCTGGACAAAATGTCAGCCTCGTGGACACAGGCCAAGCGTTTGAAACAATAACTGCCACAAAGGTCCCGACGAGAATGCCTCTAGCTGCAAAGCAGTAAGCCCGGCTAGCTCAGTCGGTAGAGCATGAGACTCTTAATCTCAGGGTCGTGGGTTCGAGCCCCACGTTGGGCGTGTTTACATTATGGAGGCCGATCCGTCACTCTGAGAGGCTTCGAGTAGTTGAATCAACTATTGCCGATTCAGAGGTGCTGTGGCTTAGCTGGTTGAAAGCGCCTGTCTTGTAAACAGGAGATCCTGGGTTCAACTCCCAGCAGCGCCTAACGTGTGTTTGTTTTATACGGCTGGCACGTTTTTTACTTTCACCATTTTGTGGATTCAGAGGTTTTCCATCAGAAAGGTCCCAGACGGGAATGCCCCTGGAAGCAACGCGGCAAGCCTGGATAGCTCAGGCGTTGGAGCATTTCACTCTTTGTTAGTAGACTATACACCCAGCGAATTTGAAACAGTCATTTGAAACTGTATCTGGACAAAATGTCAGCCTCGTGGACACAGGCCAAGCGTTTGAAACAATAACTGCCACAAAAGTCCCGACGAGAATGCCTCTAGTTGCAAAGCAGTAAGCCCGGCTAGCTCAGTCGGTAGAGCATGAGACTCTTAATCTCAGGGTCGTGAGTTCGAGCCCCACGTTGGGCGTGTTTACATTATGGAGGCCGATCCGTCACCCTGAGAGGCTTCGAGTAGTTGAATCAACTGTTGCAGATTCAGAGGTACTGTGGCTTAGCTGGTTGAAAGCGCCTGTCTTGTACCCAGGAGATCCTGGGTTCAACTCCCAGAAGCGCCTAACGTGTGTTTGTATTATACGACTGGCACATTTCTTACTTTGACCATTATTGTGGATTCAGAGGTTTTCCGTCACAAAGGTCCCAGACGAGAATGCCTCTTGAAGCAACGTGGCAAGCCTGGATAGCTCAGAAGTTGGAGCATTTCACTCTTTGTCAGTAGACTATACACCCAGCGAATTTGAAACAGTCATGTGGAACCGTATCTGGACAAAATGTCAGCCTCGTGGACACAGGCCAAGCTTTTGAAACAATAACTGCCACAATGGTCCCGAGGAGAATGCCTCTAGCTGCAAAGCAGTAAGCCCGGCTAGCTCAGTCGGTAGAGCATGAGACTCTTAATCTCAGGGTCGTGGGTTCGAGCCCCACGTTGGGCGTGTTTACATTATGGAGGCCGATCCGTCACTCTGAGAGGCTTCGAGTAGTTGAATTAACTGTTGCCGATTC